>NC_050518.1:28756159-28782174 GCF_002922805.2 Oryzias melastigma
GTGTCCTCTCTGGCTCCTCGGTACCTCACATTCACAATAAACAATATAATAAATATCCATAACACCTATGAATTCAGAAAATTGTCTTAATAGCATTAATTTACCGTTTACTAATGGTACATAGTTCAACCCTGGGTTTAATCTTTTTTTGAAGCTAATTTTGCATTTGAATGAATGTTTATTTTTTATTTAGCTTTTTGAAATTTGCCCTTAATTGTTTTGAAGTTTATTGTGTCACCTGTCCTTTTTTATGTAATTGTGTATTATTTAGTTCTCAGTTCAAGTTTTTACACACGTGCATAAAGTCATTGGGCATTTAAGTGCTATTTAAACAAAATCATTTCAGTTTCTGACATTTTCTCTGTTATTTAAGAGATGGATTTTTATGTGGCAAACATATTGCTCACAAAAAATAAAGGAGCACTTTAAAGAAACACATCAGATACATCAGATCTCAGTATGAAGTTGGATATCTATACAAATAACGACAGGGCAGTGTCTTAGGAACAAAAAGATGCCAAGTCTTTTAATGGAAATAAAAGTTTTCAGCCTACAGAGGCTCAATTGTGTAGACACCATAAAATCAGAGTGAAATGAAGATGTTTCAGGCTAGTCCATTTTTTCCAGAACCTAATTTCTGCAACTCAAAATGCTTTTCAGTATCTTGTGTGGCCCCCACCAGCTTGTATGCATGCTTGACAACGTGGCGGCATGCTCCTAATGAGACGACGGATGGTGTCTTGTGGCATTTCCTCCCAGATCTGTGTGAGGGCATCCCTGAGCTGTTGTACAGTCTGAGGAGCAACCTGGCGGCGCCTAATGGACCCAAACATAATGTCCCAGAGATGTTCTATTGGGTTTAAGTCAGGGGATGGTGAAGGCCATTCAATTGTTTCAATTCCTTCATCCTCCAGGTACTGCCTGCATACTCTTGCCACGTGAGGCCGGGCATTGTCGTGCATTAGGAGGAAACCAGGACCTACTGCACCAGCGTAGGGTCTGACAATGGGTTCAAGGATTTCATCTGGATACCTTATGGCAGTCAGAGCACCATTTCCTAGGCAGTAGAGGTCTGTGCGTCCCTCCATGGATATGCCTCCCCAGACCATCACTGACCCACCACCAAACCTGTCATGTTGAACCACGTTGCAGGCAGCATAACGTTCTCCTTGTCTTCTCCAGACTCTTTCACGTCTATCACAGGTGCTCAGGGTGAACCTGCTCTCGTCTGTGAAAAGTACAGGGCGCCAGTGGTGGACTTGCCAATTCTGGTGTTCTTGAGCAAATGCCAGTGGAGCTCCACGGTGCTGGGCAGTGAGCACAGGGCCCACTACAGGACGTGGGGCCCTCAGGCCACCTTCATGAAGTCTGTTCCTGATTGTTTGGGTAGAGACATTCACACCAGTGGCCCTCTGGAGGTCATTCTGTAGGGCACGAGCAGTGCTCAGCCTGTTCCGCCTTGCACAAAGGAGCAGGTATCGGTCCTGCTGAGGGGTTGAGGACCTTCTACGGCCCTGTCCAGCTCTCCCAGAATAACCACCAGTCTCCTGAAATCTCCTCCATGTTCTGGAGATTGTGCTGGGAGACACATTAAACCTTCTTGCTGCAGCACGTGTGGATGTGCCATCCTGGAGAAGTTGGACAACCTGTTCAACTTCTGTAGGGTTAAGGAATCTCCTCATACTGCCAGTAGAGATAATTATCAAGCCAAAATCAGCACGAGTGGAAAACCAGCCAAAAAAGATCAAGAGGGAGAAACTTGAAATGACCTCCACATGTAACACCAGTCCTGTTTGGAGGGTTTTCTAATTGTTGCCACTGAAGTGCACCTGTTGTTAATTCCATGAACACCAATACAGCTGAAACTGATTAACGAGGCCCTCGGCTGCTTAAGCAACCAGAAAAAAAGGTTTAATTCAATTCATGCCAGGCCCAATAAAAGAAGTGTTCCTTTAATTTTGTAAGCAATGTATTTAGAATTTTTAGTATGAAACAGACTGACGGTATTATTTTATATAATGAGATTTTAAAATGAAATTCCATGTTTTTAGCGTCTTTTCAGTTGTTTGACCTTAAATCAATGATTTGTGATGTTTTTAAAGATTTTTTTAAACATTACTTTTTCATAAATAGCAGTTTTACAAAATATTTACCGGTTCTTCTTTTTTAAAAGAGTTGGCTGCTATTGTAACATTACATATGGAGCCCCTGACCGGACAATGGGAAAAAAAATGTTCTAATAAATTAGTTCCCTCAAAATACTAATTTGTTCCTACGAAATCCTGCGAAATAATAATTTGTTCGAACGAGGTATTTAAAATAAAGAACGGACGACCAGAAGTTGATTTCGGAAGTTGCTACCCGAACTAGAACAGACTGTCGCCGTCATCTTGAGGAGGTCTAAGTGCACCGCAGTGCTGGGAAATAAAATATTGAAAAGAAAACCTTCCTGCAATATCACACGTGATGGATTTTGTTGAATAAATGAATGCATTTTTTTTTTTACAAACAAAGAAATTATCTTTTAATTTTTCAAATCATTAATAACTAAAACACATTAGGAGCATTCACAAATCTAACTAGTCAGACATAGTCAAGAGAAAAAATATTAAAAGAGCTTGTAACAAAATCAGACATTTTTCTAATCAACTAAATTAAAGGGAAAAACTGTCCAATCAACTTGCGTGTCCATATTGGATATTCAAGGGAACAGAGTAATATTTTGAGGGAATGCTTTAACTATTCCGTGGGTACAAATTATTATTTTGTGGGCACGGTTAAAGTATTCCGTGGGTATATTATTTTGTGGAAACAAATTATTATTCTGGGAGTGCGACTTATTATTTTGTGGGTACAAATCATTAATTTGTGGGAATAAAATGCAAATTTTTGGGAATTAATTATTATTTTTTTACCCATGTCAGGCCACGGGCTCCGTAATTACACATCTCTTAGATAGTTATAAATGCAGCTATGATGCTTTATTTGAGCATTTTCAAGTAATGTTTACATATTAGGACGTTTTTAAGTTTACATTTTAATGAAAACGTTTTTGCTTGTTCAACTTTTCTTTTTCTGCAGGTTTCTGATTTTGAGATTATTTGTCTGTATGTGTCTTTCAGAGAGTGAGAAATTCCCTCTCGTGTGTGTGTTTTTTTTCCTTTGGGAACCTGACTCTAAAATTCAAGGTGAACACGAGGCGCGCGCACGAGCGGGAGCGCGCCGCATCGCTGTCATCAGTACAACATCAGCATCTTCCGGGCGCGCGCAGGGAAACGGGAGGAGGAGGACGGAGAAAGAGAGATGAGAGAGAGACCTAGCGGGGAAAGGCTTCGACCAAACCGTGCTGATAATGGAGTCGAGGCGGTGGAGGATGTCGGGAAAGAGGACTGTTGATATTTGACAGAGGGATCGCCCTGAAAGCCGGTCTCTTTTTTTTTATTTTATCCTTTTTTTTCTTCTGTTCTCCGTTTGTTTCATTTGCGCTCGGCTCCCACATGCTGCGTGGACGCTGAGGGCGCGCGGAGGAAGGGGAGCACCCTCACGGATGCCTCGGAAGGCGGGATCGGGCTCCACCGCCGGCGCTACGGGCAACAATCCGGTGATGCTGAAGGAGATCCGGGAGATCCTGATGGATGAGGACGAACGGCGGCTTTAGCCCCCCTCCACCCGAGACACAAAGGGAAGCGTTTGGATGGCGCCTACCTCCTCATTGACAGTGTAGCCCCGAGGAGAGCAGCCTGAGACAGCAATGTTGAATCACTGGTGTTGGTAAATTATTCATTAGAGACGGAAAAAGGCGATGATTTTATATTGCTTTAATGCAGCACCCCCCCTGCTCATTTTGATTATGTTCTACCTTCGGGGGTCACATGTGAATTTCCCGGTTCTGTTCTCATTTCATGGTTTTTAAGGTCCGTTTGAGGGATTTGGATCTTGACGTGTGACAAGAAAAGAAATTTAGAGTCAGAGGAAGAACAGGTCTGGGTGTGAGAAGGAAAAACCAAACATGTTGCCTTCCCAAGAAGCCTCCAAGATCTATCACGACAATTATATGCGCAACTCCCGGGCCATCGGGGTGCTGTGGGCCATCTTCACCATCTGCTTCGCCATCGTCAACGTGGTGGTGTTCATCCAGCCCTACTGGATCGGCGACAGCGTCAACACGCCGCAGGCCGGCTACTTCGGCCTCTTCCACTACTGCGTGGGCACCGGGCCGTCGCCCAGCCGGGAGCTGACGTGCGTGGGCAGCTTCTCCGACTTCAGCTCCATCCCGTCCGGAGCCTTCAAGGCGGCCTCGGTGTTCGTGCTGCTGTCCATGGTGCTGATCCTCAGCTGCATCGGCTGCATGGCGCTCTTCTTCTTCTGCAACACCTCCACCGTTTACAAGACGTGTGCGTGGATGCAGCTGCTGTGCGGTGGGTTCCTCTTCTTCCTCCTGTAATGTCATTAGGGTGATGACACTTTAGCGCATGCAGGAAACCTGATTCACTCAAACATCATAGGGCTGTCAGTCACGTGACTGCTCGTCTGCAGAAATAGGAAAAGAAATCTGCAGACATTTTATCAACATTCTGGGGGAGGGAAACTCTCCTGCATCTCCAGGATGATTGCTTTGTGCTGATGACATGTCACCCATCCATCCACCCATCCATCCACCCATCCATCCATCCTTCCATCCATCCATCCCCGTGGGCTGCCACCACACACGGCAGCTGCTATTTTAGGACAATTCCAGGTCGATTGGATTACATTTTTTTTCTTTTAAATATATCTTTGGATTCCACATCACTGAGGACAGTCGGTGGTTCCCTGAAAACTCTCCTGTGGTACATTTTGTGCCGAAGCCACACAGAAAAAATCAAGTTCTGAATCCCAACTGCGAATTCCTAAATGTCAGAGTCTTTCAGAGGAGAAAATAATCTTTCCGGAGCTGCAACTGCAGCAAAAATCTGTCATGTGCTGAAGCAAAAAAAAAAAAAAAAAATCTATCACAGTTGCAATAAATAAATACATGGATCCCATATCTATCTTTATAAGCTGATCAGTGTGATAAATAGTGCCAGGCAGAAACGCGTGGGAGTCAATTTTCTGTGCAGAAACAGTCAGCATACCAAATGAGAAGAAGGCAAAGAGATCAGCACTTTTTTTCCTTCTGTATTGTTCTTTTTCTCATCCTCATCTGCCCACTCGCTCCTCTGTTCTGCCGAGTGTGGGGAAAGCTGTTTGCAGCTCCATGATCAGACAAAACCAGTTTTGCTCTTTTTGTTTTATCCCTTTCTCCTAGAAAAAAAAATCAACCTTTGGTTCATTTATTTATTCATTTAGAGAGGATTTCCTGTTTTTTCCCAAACGGGACCAAAAAAAAAGCAGAAAAACGTTGGCGGTGTACCTTAACCCTTTAACACCGGGGAAATTTCCGGCGACAGCAAAATAACACCCTTTCTTGGAATTACACAATTAACACAATTCCAGTGGATTCAGAAGCTGAGAGAATAATTCAAATTTCAACATGTTCAATGGACGCGTTTTGTTAGTAGAGACCAAATAGTGGAGAGGTCTGCAACCTGCAGCTCCAGATCCACACAGGATCTTTTATCTCTCCATGGGGTTCCTTGGACAAACATAAAATAAGTCATGGAGACTGCTGACCGTCAGAGTCAGCAGCTCCTGATAATGGCTGCCTAACCAAAACTACCTAGAGAAAACAAATAAACAAAGCCTGCAAACTAAGACTACCAAGATCCAACCCCAAACTAAAATAACAAAGCCCAGCAGTCTAAGACTGTTGAGGACAGAGAGGGGAAAAATAACAAAATAAATGAATAAAAATAAAAATAAAATAGCACATTTTTAAAGTAAGGATTACTATTAAATTTATAAATCGATGTCTGAGGTTCACATAGATGATAAACTATGTAGGTTTTTACATCCTGTTGACCTGAAGACGTCTTGTTTGCTCAACTCTACCTCCAGAAAGAACAGAGTTTATATGAAGAAAAACTGGTAAAAAGTTTGATCTATTATGAGTTAAAAACACGTATTATCTCATGCTGAATAACATTTGTTTACAGCTGTCCAGAGCTGCACTGAGATGATCCTGTTTGGCACAGAGCATCATATTTTATTTTTGCTTTTGTTCGTACCAAAAAATATACATAATTCATATTTATTATAGAAAAAAAGACAGTCCTGAATCCAAATTCAAATTTCTATGCAACTCCCTCTAGGTTTTGATCAGTAGAAAATGAGCCCAAATGGCTCTTTCACTCTTAAAGGTTGCTGACCCCTGAAATAGTGTCTTAAAAATGAGTGTAGTTATGGATGAACGTGAGTTTTGAAGGCATTTCCATAGACAAACCATAGACGCTTCATTGGAAATAGTTGCTTAAACTCAAGTTTCTGATGGCGGTGTGATCGTAGCTTCAGAGCTAGCCTTCAATTACGGTAACCCTTTAACATTGGAGCTCTTTCATTTTCTGTATTTTCTCCTTCACAATCTACTGGAATTATCGTGTTAGCAGTTGAAAAGTTACAGTATGTTAAATATTTTGTGTTTAAGCGTCAACAATGACGCCTCAGGTGTTAAAGGGTTAAATAAAATTTGTCGTTCAACATGGTGACATTTCAGCTTTGTCCTGCTCTCATGTGCTATAGAACAAAAACAGTTGAACTCTTAAATCTGGTTTAGGAACTCTAACCGGCTGGCAGGCGGCCTAATGCTATTCAGCCCCTTGGAGATGATCGTTTAATCATCGCTGTGGCCTGCTGGGAGAAGCAGCAGCCCTCCTGGCACCGGCCGGTCACATCCTGCAAATTCAGGAAAGGGCCAGCCGTGGTCAAACTGGAGAACAAATGTTGGCCACTGAGCAGATTGACCCTGAACGCTCTGGTTGGCTCAAAGTCCGAGCAGAACTTCACCTGCTCTCCGTGATCCGAGCTGAAGCTGCAGCATGTTAGATTGTGGATCGGTGGCGGATCACGCTGGAAATATTAATGCCACTTATTGGTTTAGTTAAGGATGAATAAAAGATGAGGAAAGTGTGGAAGTGGAGCCAAAGCGCAGGGATTCAGGACTCTTGGCAGAGCGCGGTGGAACTGTGTGCCTTGGCATCTTATGGCTGAACAGAAGCCAGCGCTGGCCTGAATGTAAACTTTACTTTTTCAGTGTGAATGAAGTAGAAGCAGGAGGTGATTTAAGTTGGCTTTCACATTTCTTGGCAGCAAAGCAACATTTTACACCAGAATGAAAACAAATAGACCAGGATTAATCAGGAAGGGCTGTTCTGGTTGAAGATGTCTTTGTGTATTCATATGTTCATGGATGTTGTCATCGCTGATTTAAAAAAAAAGTCAGTCTTAGTGTGTTTAGGTTTTAGTTTCTTGATTTTTAATTTTTTCTAACTTCTTTTTTTTAAGCTATTAACTTTTTTGTTCCAATTTTTAACTTCTCTGGATTCATTAGTCATTTATGAAGAAAACCAGCATAAGCTAGCTCTTACTAATTATTTTTATTTAAATATTTAAATAAATTACTAGTCATTTTTGTACATAAATACCTTTAACAACTGCAATGGTAGATGGTCTTTTTAACATTTACCGCTAATTTTTAAGTTATTTACAACACATTTAAGAAAAGCAACAAATGTGTTGTTTTGTTTGTTATTGTAGTCATTTTTTTGTTTGTTTTTATTTAGAAAAATATTAATAAAATTTCTGACATTAAATTATGGTAGCAATTTTTCATGATGGTCACATTGACAAAAGCATTTATACCCAGAATCAAAATTTTTAATTCAGGCTGGTGTTTGTTCTTTCTCATCTGAGCTTTCACACTTAGTTGTGGTGTTCCACAGGGTGTTGTTCTGGAGCCAGTTACCTTTTTTTTTATAGTGGCTTGTATTCATTGTATTCTTTTTACTTCAGTACAAAAAATGTTGCTGTTATTAGTTGTGTCACTAAAACAGTTTTTTTGTAAATGTTTAGGTCTTACAGAAGATTAGTTACCTCTACAAGATGAAGTCCATGCAGGTGACTTCATGTTGCCACTAGGAGGCGTTTTTCATAAACTCCTACCATGCACAAAGTTCCTTACACCTCGGTTTCCTCTCAGCAATCTTAGATTAACCATAGTAACCTTGAAGCTCCTCCCTCTCAAATTGTTGGTGAACTTTTGATTTTTAGCCTGGAAAATCAAAAATTTAAAGAAATAATAATTTTTTTAAAGTATTTTTTGTGTTCTACTACACCATGCATAAAAAGTTATACATTTTTACTACTTTAGACACAAGTTTGATCAAAATTTGAGGCTGTTTTTTTTTATCAAATATCTGGACTATCAGAATCAGGCATTTTAGTAATCTTATTTAAAATGATCCAATAATTAATCTCAACCCCTAAACATTTATTTTAAATATGTAAAAAGCCTGCTTATTACCACAGACCTGGTGGATTTTTTTAATAAACTCATTGACTCTAGTTATCAATTATGTCACCATGGAGACCATGTGTGACTCAGTTTAGCTTCACAGAACCTCACAACTCGACTCCTGTCCCTCAGAATCAAAATATGAAACATTTGAGTGGATGGATCCTCCCTTTGGGTTGAGAACATCTTTAATCGAAGCTTTACTTTGAAGAATTTTTGTTCAGGAGCCTCAAACCTGCAAACGGATCTTTTATTTGGCTTAATTTGAGTTTTTTGTTGTTGGTTTTTTTCACCACTTGTCTTATTTATTACTATTTAGTCAAACTTTTCCTTGTTTACAAATTAATTTTCAACTATTTTGGAAAGTCTTTTTTATTGTAAAAATTGTAAAAGAAAATTGCTTATACTGAATAAAACTTTTAAGTTGAGGTAGCCATTAATAAAAACATTTTAATTTGATGCAAACTAATAATTTTAAATGTAACAAATTACATAAGTTTTGTTAATTCCTCAAATGTTTCACTTTTTTCAGTGTGGTTTTCACAAAACACAACAAAAAACATAGATTTTTTAGCGAATTTTGATAGATTTAGTTAAAACTTGAAGACAAACTGTGTTTCTGCAGAGCATCAGCTGTTTTCAGAAAATCAGATCACAGTAAGAAGAAGCTGATATCTGCTGTCTTTAAGTCTCCCAATCTTTTGTGTCAAACCTCAGTGGCAAAATTAATAAACTGGTCATTTTTTATACCCAGAATTTGGACTAAATTGCATTTTTAAACACACAAAAAAGAGCAGAAGGAAAGGCTTGATTTCCCAAAAGTACCCTCCTCGGTTTGTGCAGAGCTTTGCTGCTCACACCTTTGCTTGGATTTTGATTAATTCAGAGGGAAAGCTCCGGGGAAAACGGCTGGAGCTTCAGTTTAAACTCACCTTTGTTAAACCCAAGATGAATTTTGTGCAAAAAGCTTCAAGGTAGCAGAAATGACGCTTCAACATTTTTCATCTCAGCAGACCTTGGGAGGTCTCTTCCTCAGCCATCTTCTCTCCTTTTCCCTCTCATTCCAGCCCTTCTTTCCCACCTTAAACGTGGGACTACCCCAGCGCAGCCTGATGACTGCCTCTCTCCCTCATCTCCATCAGCTCATGGCTCCATCCTTCCTTCTTGTCTGACCTTGTATGCTGCAATATTAAACAGAACTAAGCAGTACATGGGCCATGGCACAGGAGAGGAGCTGTCTGGGGAGAAGCGACCTGACAGACTGTTCAGTCTTTCAGTGAATGAGTGAGTTTATGTTGAGGCGCTGCAGGGGAACTCGTTTATGCTGAAGTGAACATTTCATTACAGTGTTTTTAGGAGGAAAAAAGGCTGAAACCAAAGAAATCAGGTTAATTAAAGTCCAATTCTGAGGCTTGAAGATGCAAATCTGATGTCAGAGGAAACAGTAGTTATGAGTTGTTCACACTTATATGGTACTTTTAGCTTTGACTGAAATGAAAAAGAGTAAACTGACAGAGTAGGAAACTTGTTTGTGATGTTTCCAAGAAAACATCGTCGTTTGACAGAGTTTTGGATTAAACAACTGCAAACAAAAACAACTATAAATGTTTTATTTATTTACTTTTTGGAAATATGAAGTCAATACAAACAAATTTAAAAACCCACATAGATGAAAATGGGGTTTTAACATGTTCTTATGGCATTTTTCTGATGATGGGGTACATATATGAAGAAAATTAAGCTTTTCTGGATATGTCTTTATTCAAATTTTTGTGAATTAGGAGCAGATGAAAAAAATAGTGGAAAAATATCGTATTTGTGATGTAGAAAATACGCTGGCGGGTCACAAAGTTCCTGCTTCAAGCTCTCAACAGTAGGAAGGAGAAGGGGGGCGGGATTGCTGCCTCGTTAAAAGTCCCGCACAGAACTGAAGCAGAATTTCTGCTGAACTACTTCAGTTTTGCAGAAACTATGTTCTAGAAAACAACAGTATTCTTGATTTTGGCTTAAAACCACATTATCATAATTAAAAGACCACTGGGAACGCTTTTACATTGAAAAGATGATTGGATGTAAGAGAGCGGTGAGGTCTTGAAGAAGGGATTCCATAACAAATCAGCTCTGAGCTCCTTCCTGTTTGCAAAGGTGACGGATGAGGTTAGACAGGAATCACCATGGACTATGATGTTTGCAGATGATATTGTGATTTGTAGTGAGAGCAGGGAACAGGTGGAGGTGGAGTTAGAGAGGTGGAGGTTTGCCCTGGAAAGGAGAGGAATGAAGGTTAGCCGCAGCAAGACAGAGAACTTCCACCCAAGTGGAAGAGTGAGGTAACAGGGAAAAGACATAAAGAATATGGAAGATGAAGATGAAGTATCTAGACCACATGTGTCAAGGCCCGGGGGCCGGATCCGGCCCTCCAGATCATTTTTATGTTATTATTAATAATGACCCGATGTTATCTTGCGCTTATTTTTAACTTGTATCATTTTTTACAAAATATATTTTTATGGAGAGTAACTTCCTGTTTGGAGCGTCAGGTGGGAAGGGTCCGTCAGTCCACTTCTCATATACAGTCAGTGCCTGATACTCCTGATCCTGATTATTTTGTTGTCATGTTTTGGAAAAGTCCATTCCATGAATCTGTCTTCAGAATACATCGACTCCAAAAACCAGAAAGAGAGTTTAAAGCCACAACATGTTGAAAATGCTGCTTTATTGCAATTACTTCAGCTGATGATACATGTGTGCATGTGTGTGCACGGCCTTGCTCAAGCGTGTTCACACAGGGAGACATATACGCAATGGTGTGAAAGCTGAATTATTAAAAGAAACATTTACTTTCTGTTCTCCAGCGCTGTTGTTTCCTCTTTTCCGGCTTTTGAAAACTTGTGCTTGTCTACATGCGTTTGCATTTCTGTGGAAACGGCTTCGTAACGGCAGACCAGCGCGGGCTGTAAAGGGTTAAAGAGACGCTGCAGTGGTCGTGGAGAAAGCCAGGGGAGGCAGAGAAGAGAGCTTCCCTGGGGGATATCCTGCTCCCGCGCTCCCTCACTGAGATTTCCGTTGGCTTTTTTCAACCAAACGTACATGTTTTAATTATCAGGCGCTTAATAAATAATTCCAAAGTCACTGGGGTGTTTCTAAAAATATCTGAACAGCTGAATAATGGATTTTGTTGACCCCTTTCAACATTGTCACTTAGTCTGAATACGTGTGTGTGTGCTGAAGTGAGGAGCGTGAGCTTGTTTGTTAAGTTGATTAGCATTTGTGTGCAGTCATCAGTAAATCTCATCTGCAGCAGCCTCATTTCATTAAATAAAGATATTTAACAACAGGTTTAAGTGTTTTAAATATGAAGTCATTCCAAGTTATGGAGTTCTGCTTACAAACCCCACTTTAATGTCCACATTAATATGTGCACGAATGAACCAGCATTTCTGTTGTTGGGTGGCTGATTCTTGTGCTAAAAATACTTTATTTGTCCTTCTGTACTGTAACCTCTGACTTAAACATGAGTACATTTGTGATGAGGAAGTACTACCCTTACTCAGCTGCCCCAGGCTGCATTTGTCGTATTATTATGACGCCCACTAAAAGTGGATGGACCATAAATTATCTGCAGAGCTTCCCGTTTGGTCCAGGATGATGTTCTGTGTGACGTTTTCTTGGTTCAGTTTGTGAAGTTGTGTCTGAATGAATGGAGCACTTAAAGAAGGTAGACAAGTGCAGTAAAAGTTGACGTTGGTTCTGTCTTTTATTGTTCCGGTGCTCCAAATTTTAATTTACATGGATTTATTTTATGTTTTAAAGATCTACTCCATGTGTCAAAGTCAAGGCCCGGGGGCCGGATCTGGCCCTCCAGGTAATTCTATCCGGCCCTCCGGATCATTTTATTTTATTGTTATTAATGGCCTGATGTTAAATTGCGCTCATTTCTAACTTGTATAACTTTGACTAAATATATTTTTTTACGGAAAGGTAAAATATTGAAAGTTATTTAAGGTTTAAGTTGATTTATTCTGGAAAAATATTCCTGACTTTTTATTATTCATAATTTTGTCATAAAATTACGGTTTTAAAGTTTTACAAATTTTCATTCTGCTAACTTTTTGGACTATTTTGGCATTTAGTAGGATTGTTTTAGGCTATTTTTAGAGTCTAGCTAATATTTCAGCTACATGCTAGCTGTTTTGGCTAACCTAATTTATTTTTATTTATTTTTCTAGTCTAATTTGGCATTTAGCTAATATTTTAGCTGGCTATCAGCTTCAGTGTTTTCAGCTATCAGCTTTCACGTTTTTAGCTATCAATTTCAGCATCTTCAGTGGCCAAATTCAGCTTCCAGCATTCATACTAGCATTATCACAGTTAATGCTATATATCTAGTTCATAATTATGTTAAAAAGTTACGGTTTTAAAAATGTAGTTTTAGAGGCCCGTGACCTAAAGTGTGTTTTGGCTCCTTGTGCGATTGAGTTTGACAGACCTGACCTACTCCTATGAAAATGCTGTTTTTTAACACAGTATTGTATCATTTTCATTGCATAATACACAAGAATTTAAGATAAAAACTGCATTTCTGCATTTTCTGAATCTTTAGGAGCAGATAAAGAACGTGCCGTTTGAAAAAGCTCTCAGTGGGCAGTCTCACTGCTCCACTCCATTCTGATGCATGTCTACATGTTTGTCATTCGAGCTGGATAGCTCTGATTTCAATCTCCGTTTTGTTACAGCGCTAATGTTAGATTGGTGTTGTGAGGGGCTGTAAGCTGGCAGGAGAGAGAGTATAAACAAAGTATCGACATGGAATATAAAGAATGATGATAAATATAATTAAAGTGTGACTTCAATTGTTTAATTAACACCCACACATGCAAACTTTTACTTTTTTCCCATTGCCTTTCTACTCTTTATATTTATTTCCTACCAAACGATGTCTGGGTAATGCTCCCTACAGATGTTTTACATTTAAAAAACATGCATAATTAATAAGTAGGAAAGTGAAATACTTAGAGGGAATTTACTCTTGTGAGTGGAAGTGAAAGGATGTAAAGACAGGATGAAAAGAGGGAAAGCTCCATGCCAAGTGGGCCAGTGATCCCTGGCAGCAGCAGCAGCGGCGTCTTATAAAGTGCCCTGTCAGCAATCCACACTCCAACGCAGACACACACACCAGACTTGATCTCAGCCCCAATACAAGCTCTGTACATCAAATAGAAGGCCGTCCATTAAAGAGATGGAGGATGGCAGGTCAAAGAGCAGACACAGAGGCAGAGGGAAGGCCAGGCCTCAGACAGCTTTATTACATTATGGGCAGGACACGGCCATCTCTTAATGCAGTCATGTTCACACCTTTGTGATTCACAGCTGGCTGTCAGGCTTCAGAGCGCTGCAGCGCGTTTCCTCCAGGAGAGGTTTGGATACTTTGGAGAAACTTAATGATCGTTTATTAAGAAAGTGGCCAGGACATCATTTATGTGGCTTTAGCTGACCTGTCTGACTAGCACAAAAGCACAACACCATGCAGTGGTTATCAGCTTGGTCAGTTGGATTCTAATGTAAAACTTTTTTAGTTTTACTCTCTTCCCCTTAAGATGCAGCCGCTCATCTTTACAGCCCTCAACAGACGTGGAGACCCCAACAACTGCAGCACCGGTGCGGTTCTAACCCCATATATATGACTGAGGCTTTACTGGAAACACAACTATGAGATAAAACTATTTTTCTCAAATTGACAAATTTTACAGAAATGTTACATGATCATATGGTGTACTTTATTTTCAATGTTCACATAATCACATTTTCAGACTACAAAAGTAAAAAGGGTCTCTGGTCTGGTCTGGTATATGTGGCCATAGCAGCGCGAGGCCCTTCTAAACACCCAGCTCAGCTGCAGCCGGAGAACCCTATACTTAACACAACAGGATGGCGCTTTGAACGGACTAGAACAGTGTTTTGGACGCTCGGTTTGTGCGCGATAAAACTCTGATTTCTACACCCGTCTTGAGACAACTTCAGGCTATGACAGGGCAGACTGAACAGCCATTTTCTGACAGTAATTTTTACAGTTCTCACTTATCAGAGTCAGTGAATGCACCGGGACTGAAGTTCCTCCCCTCATCGATTTTGATTGGTCCTCGTGTTAGCCCCGCCCAAACGCACCACAAGAGGGCCAAAAGTTTTGTAACTGAAACTTTCAGATTCTTAAACGAAAAAAAAAAAGTTTTGAAACTGAAAAAAAGTTTTGAAATTGAAATTTGAGTTTTGAGACCTATTTTTTCGGCCAAATATTAATGTTTTTTTCAAAATATTTTATTTCGGTTTCAAATAATATTGGCCCCGATTTAGCTCCATAGGGGAGGGGCTGCATAGAGGAAGCAATCACTTCTTGGAAATATTTTCAGTTTTATAAGTGTTTTAAAAATGCTTGCTTAGGCTTTTTATATTAATTAATTTGTTTAAGAAAAAGGAAAAATGTCAAGTTTTACTAGATATTACTCACAATCTAAACTCTGGTGACCCAGCATTCTAGTAGTATTTCAACGCATCACTTGCAGACAAACCTTTAAGAAGTGAAAAGAGTCTCACATCAGATTTGTTTGTAACTGAGGTTTTGTGTGCGTAACAAGTGACTCATGTGTAATTTTAAAAATTTGCGTGTTTAATTAGTTTCAAGCTTTTTTAAATGTTAATTTGTGCAAAATTGTGTAAAATTGTATTTTGTATTTTTTCAATTTCTTTTTTGTGCGTGCAACTTTGAGTGGAAACACTCACCTGAATGGTCTGGTCCTCTCTAAACCGGACCATACCGGACCACACAAACAGGGCTTAAGCAGACAGTTATTTCAAGAAAAACTCCTATTTTCTGCACACACAAATCCAAAGTTAAGCACAACTCAAGAATTACACACGCACAAATGGGGTGATACTCCCTTCATACATTTGTGCATGGAATCTTTTGTATGAAAACTGAATCTTTTATTCTTTTTCTCTTTTTTTTTACTGTTCTGCGCACTTGTACCAAACAGATGCATGATGGGAAGTCTGTCATGCTTTCGGATTGACACTGCAAAAACACACCCATTTGAAATAAGTCAAAAAGTTTAGCAATGGTGAAAAAAACAAGAAAAAAGTTTGGTTTGTGCTTTTTTTACACTAAAATATTTTGCTGATAAACTTGTTTTTTTTTTAACCTGTCCAGCAGCAGAGCAAATCGATCAGAGCTGAAGGCCTCTTGTTCTGGACAGATTTAACTGTCACAACAGTACATATTTGTATAAACTCCTTTTGTACTCAAGGCTAAACTTTAATTTTTTTCCCAAAACTTTCCTAATAGAATTAGTTTTCTGGCAAAACAGAAAATAGGAGTTTTTCCTGAAATAAGGGTCTGCTTAAGCCCGTTTGTGTGGTCCGGTACGGTCCGGTTTAGAATGGACCAGGCCATTCAGGTGAGCGTTTCCACTCAAAGTTGGACCGTCACGGCGCAAGCTAACAATCAAAACAATGGAGGTCATCTAGCAGCTTTTTTTTTTTTTCCCTCTTGGTTATTGGTACTACTTTCTTGGCGCTTTCTTTTGTCATGATGACCATCCGTCAATCAATGGGTTTCAACAGTAGCTCCACGCTAACGGTCTGTTCCAATTTTAAATGGACCAACTGGGGTCTGAAAATGGCACAGTTTGGTCTGGCTGTTTTATAATGGACCAGACCATACTGTACTGCTCAATGGAAATGAGGCGTTTCTTTCTCAAGGTCCAGTTTGTGCTAAAAAATCTGGAGCTCTATCAGTCATCTTCAGCAAAAGGAGCAGCCAAAGGTCAAGATCATCAAGATCCATGTGTGTCTGGAGACACACTGGACTGTAACTGGATAACAGTCATCAACATAACGGCACAGACTCTGACTGAAGCATTAGATCGGTTACTGATGCTGGACCTTAATATAGTCACAGAGTCACTGAATTCCCCTTAATGACATTGACTGGGTCTGGTTAGTGATTAGAATGATTTTCCTGGAATTCTCTATGATTGGTTACTACAGAGATTCCAAAAGCTGGCATAGAAATGTGGGTGTCTTTGCCTTCACTTGCTCTTCTTTAAGGTACTTCCATGGCTTGATGTTAGCACAAAGATGCAATGGTTTCTTAGATGAGATAAAAATGGTCTCATCTTTAACATGAAGGTGGTCTGTAGGTTTACTACAGCTAGAATGGTTATTCTGACTAATAGAATGACTGAGTAAGAGCTGCTTATTTCTCTATAGAAGTCTATGGGATTTTGGCTTCTTGGAACCAGCGGGTACTTCCTGTTTGGAACACCAAAGGGGCGGGGTCAATTTCCAGATACAGTCAGTGGTCAAGCGTGACACAGAGCTGCTAAAGGCAGGACTGGACAGGCGTGTTACATCATTTGTTGAATCAAAAACGTAATTTGGTGGGTTTGGTTCTAAATCGCCATCATCAAGCGGGTTTTTCTCTGACTCTTTACTGAGTCTTTAGTGCTTGGAACATGTTTTATTATGCAGTGGTCCCTCATTATGACGTATATCGTCTTTTATGGTGTCACTGTCTTACAGAATTTTTGGTGCAATTTTGCATGTTTAATTTTTTTGACGGCACATTGTGTTTGTGTCCTGATTGGCTGTAGACTACTGTCAATCAATTTCCTCTTTGCTGTGTCTCCTGTACAGAATCAGTGCAGTTTTCCAAATCTACATAAATCTTTGATCACAATCAGATCTTTGCTTTCATTCTATAATACTGGAGTTTTTTTAATGAATTTAAACAATCGCGAAAAGTGTGATAATGGTCTGTTTGTGTAGGCCACCCTCCAGATCATTTTATTTTATTGTTATTAATGGCTTGATGTTATCTTGCGCTCATTTCTAAATTGTATAATTTCGATAAAACATATTTTAATGGATAGCAAAATACTGAAAGTTATTTAACGTTTAAGCTGATTTATTCTGGAATAATATTCCTGTATTTTTATCATTCATAATTATGTTTAAAAGTTATGGATTTAAAGTTTTAAAAATTGGCATTCTGCTAACTTTTTGGACTATTTTGGCATTTACTAAGATTTTTTTAGGCTATTTTGGAGTTTTGGCCAATATTGCAGCTAGATGCTAGCTGTTTTGGCTAATTTGGGCTTTTTTTCATTTTTTAGGATATTTTGAAGTATAGAGATTTTCAATAAATGTCCATTCAGTTCGGCCGAAACTTAAGCTTTGTTTTAGATTTGGGCCCCCTGTGTGATTGAGTTTGACACCCTTGGTGTTGTGAAAGATTTTATAGCCCTAAAACATCTAGAATAATTGTAAAAAATCATATTGTCTAATTTGGGAATTTTGTTTTTCACAGGCTATTTTTGAGAAACCATTGCTCTAGTTATTATCATAAAATTAAATGAAAACAAAAGGAAATTTGTCTTTTTATTGTTGTGTTTTTCAAGTTATTGATGAAGAAAATTAAGCTTTAAATTCATTTTGGAAGATTTTTCATTACATTAATAAGAAAAAAATGCTGTTGGAAAAAAAAGCTAATTTGTGACGCAGAAAATAACTTTAAAGGATCACAAGTTGCAGCGCAACACAGAGACTAATTTCTAAGCAGCTCCTGCTGTTCTGCAGAATGACACAGATTTTTATATGTTGCCTAAAAACGGCAAAATCATAATTAAAAAACCACTAGGAACGCTTTGAAAACAGATCAAAAGATGATCCGAGTCGGTCATTAAATAAAACATTTTAATAATTATTTTCTTATCTACTGAAGTAGAACTGTTATAATAATTTCTATATATTTGCATGAAGAAACACTCAACTTTTATAAAATCTAAGATTACAGATTACATGACAAAGTGCTAAATGGTGTCACAACTATGCAGTCTTTCACACACAAATAAACACAAAGGCATACATATATGTGTGTAAATAAATACATACATGGTGTTTATAGCCCGCTGATGTTATTTTTGGAACTGTTATGTAATATGTTTGGCTTTTTAAGACGTCGATGAAACAGTTTTATGTAACAGATCTATAATTATCCAGTGGCTATAAATAAATGAATTCAGTGTTATTTTAACAAGCTGAGAATCAAAGAATGTTTTCCTCTGTTTCATCTGCTCGGATGTCTTCTGACTGCCAGTGAACTGTGAACGCTGCGCTGACAAGAAATGACAGGAAGTGATGAACTGGAAGAAGAAGAAGAAAAAATGATTTTCTTCACTTCTGTCCGCCTTTCCTAACCGTCCACCCTCTCCGATCGATTCCTTTCTTCTTGCTGCATTTGAAGCTCCTGAGTTCAGAATGCAGCGTCTTGAGTGGGGGGGGAAGGAAAAACCCCCAATAGCTTCAAAGGGCATTCTTGGGTTGTGAGGAGGTGGGAGTTTATTTTTAGAATGCTGGTGCCTACTTGAATGCTTGAGCTGAAGATGGAGGAGGACGGCGCACAGAACAGGAAAGACCTTAGCTGTAATCATGGAGGACGGGGGAGCCAGATGCTGATGCATTTTGGACACTGCTCTAAAGCAGCCGCGCTGCATTCATTATGCGCCAGATCCTCACTGTTTTGCTGGCATTTGTGTCACGTCTGTGAAGGAAAGCACACAGTACGCTTTTGGTTTAGGTAGGATTTCTATTTTAATAAAAGAATAGCTGCATAAAGAATACAACTCTATAGGAAGCGTTCATTTTTATGTCTGTGCCAGAGCACCAAGGTAAATGTCTTATCATTTACAACAAAGGGCCACCATGAAAGAAAAAATATATATTTATACAAGAATAAATTCGTAAAATTGTGAGAAAAAACATCATAATTGCACAAGAAAAAAGCTACACGTTTACACTGTAAAAACTGTAATATCATGTCAGTTAACGGCTGTAATCATAAGAAGAGATGGCAGTTTAATTAATGGGGAACTTCCCTAAAGTCTAATTTTCACATATTTGTTCTTTAAAAAATACACAAGTGTCAAGTTAAATAATTTGCATTTAATGACAAAAAAAATGTTTTAAATTGTGTCATTTTTTTTTAAGTCACGATATTAGTAGAAACTTATCTCTGGTTTCCGGAAGTAGCCCTGCGTTGATATCTCAACATGCCTTTGCTTTAAACTTTCTCCTAATAACTTCTCCCAGCCCCAAGCTAACATGAGCATTGCAAAAAAAGGACGAGCAATATCAGAGCCTTTCGCTCTCCTTGGCTTGTTTACATTAAAAGTGGGGTCATCTGGACCCCACAAGACAGTGCGCTGAACTTTTTTTCATCAATGATGTTTGAGTTTCACTAATGTCCATGGCAGACAGAAAATCCTGTCCACCTTTGTCCACATTTGTCATGGAAGGAATCACACATCAGTATGTGGTTGGAGTCATCTGGACCCCAAAGAGAGCGGAAGGGTTGGCAGATGGCAGCTCAGACAAGAAAAAAAGAAGATGTTAGTGTACTTGTCTTTTGACAAATGCTACAAAAACATGTTAAAAACAGCTAAAACACCATTTTCAATGGAATGGGTATTTAACAGTGATTGCGTGTTAAGTTTAAGGTTTTGTATCGTAAAACATCCATTATATAAAAAATTGAAAAATACTTTAAGGTACTGTCAAAACTTTAAAATAATACTGCAATTTCTTGTAAAAACACAATATATTACCATTAAATGTATCTATAAATTCACCTATAAATACATTTCTTTTCACAGTAATCGATACAAACATTACTCAAGAATAACTGTGAACTACCAGTTTTTATTGCTTTTTTTTTAAGTGTATCCTTTTTCTAAAAAAAATAAATAAAACGTTGGCGATGTAATTGTCACAACAAGCAACCAGCTGGTTCCATGTACAACAGGTTTATTAGTTCAGACAGGAATGAAGAACAGCTATAAGTCCACATAGTTAAATCAAGGTTAGACAGGCAGAGGTCAGTCACGAGGATGGGAACATCAAACAAAAGGCTAGAGATGTCAGAGTCCAGGTGAGGGTCAGGGCAGGCAGCAGGTAATCAGAGATACAGCAGGGTCAGAAACATAAGATGCTCGGTAATGCAGGCAGAGTGGCACAAACAACACTTCACTCTGAGTCAGGCTCTGTACTCTCCGTAAGTGTCCTGTGGGTGATTGTCAATGAGGTTGTGTCCGAATTCCCCGCCTAATCACTCTATAGTGCACTATATAGTGCATTCGCCTTTTTCTAGTGCTGTCCGAATATACTAATTCCAAATCGAGTGAACTAGAGAATACCCAGAAGTCTTTGTGAAAAGTCTTAGTGGATATAGACCACAATGCATTGCGGTTGAACAATTTCGAACAAAAAAACATGCTTAAATGTAATATTTGAATAAAATACACATTTTCACCATTAGAACACAGTGGAGTCATAAATAATAAATAAAAGTTTTCTTTTATTCGATTTTGACTTTGTGAAATCAGTGACATCATATCAGGTGTTTAGAAAAACGAAACAAAAATAGTGAGTATGGTGTCCAAATTAACTTAAAAATCCAGCACACTATATAGTCCCGCACTATATAGAATTTTTAGTAGTTAGGGGTTGGGGGGGGGACTTGGACACAACCTGAGTGACATCTGAGTGGCATGCAGGGACTGTGTACTGGGGCAGCTGGTGTTGATTCACTAAAGGACTTAATATTTCCTGATATGAGGAACCAATGCTGTAATATTGATACTTTTTTGCTGATGTTGTTTCTTTTTGCCTAATAAATTTATAATTGTAATCTAATAAATTCTTGATTCATAAATTATAACTTTATTGTCATAAAATATTGACTTTTTTTCTAATTTGATTAGTTTATTCTCATAAAAATGTTTTGGCTCAACTTTTTTTGTCATAATGTTGCAACTTTACTACTTCTCTATCTTAGGACTAAATTCTCATAAATTTATTTTATTCTTTTTAATGGTGGTCCTAAAACTCTCTCATACCGATTTAGATTTTCCTTCAGCTTTTTTTTCCGACTAAACTCATAATATTGACCTCCATCTTGGCGGGGGCAGGAGTAGAAAAGCATTCTCATGCTGCTAAAGCTTTAAAAACTTTTAATGGTCCTTGTCGGTAGATGAAGCTGACCAAAGCAAAACTCTGCCAGTAATCTCCCGGGATATCTTCAAGGACGGCGGAAGAGCAGCTTTGCTGAGATGTAGTTAATGGTCATTCATCATGTGTCATCACCACAAACACCGGGGTCCCACAGGGTTGCACTCTCCAGCCTCTACTGTTCACTTTGTATACCAGCCAGTCACCACGAGCGGTTCATTCCTTACACTGATGATGATACCTAATGTTTATTAAGACGTGCATAGGGGGGATTGTTGTCATGATTTCATTGTGATGTAGATAAGACACTGAGCTGTTCATGTAAGTGCACACTCCATGTGTGTACCATTACGGTTATGCTACTCACAACAGAAACGTGACGTATCCCCGTTCTTGAACGCGTGTTTAGCATTCACACTGGACTATCACTAACCAACACTAGGGCATGCCCGCCATCTATAGTTTGAATAGGTTTGGTGTGAAATGCTGAAGCAGTTCAAATCTGCTGAATCTTGATCCAGGCTTTTTCTTTGGTTTGATACAAGTCCGGTGGAGAACATTAAATTCTCCTCCATGATCTATATTTAAACAGTTGCCACTTCCATGAATTGAAAGGGACTCCATCCATAAATCACTACCAAAGACGAGTCCCTCATAGGTCCCTTGGTTTAACATTGAATGTAGGTTCAATTGATGCAAGTTTCGTATGTAGAGCCCAAAAACAGTCTTAAAATCTTAAAGAGTGTTGTGTGGATGTGAGAGTTTTGATCGTAAAAGCTTGAAATGTAGACACTTTTTTTCATTCCACTTAGTCTCTTGAACACTGTTGCTGACCGCTGTGTGAACCTAGCTTTACAATTAAAGTGTAGTTTGTGTGGACACCCTACGGGCGCTTACGTATGAAGCATGGTTTGAGGACACCATATGACCTAGACATCTTCACTCCCAACTCGTCATATATGGACATATGGTTCGGGCCCCTCCGCGCCACTTTTTGATGTTTTGGGTGTCCCCAACTCAACATTTTTTTGACATACTGGCTGTTCCCATTAAATCTCTGCTCCCCAAACCTCGGGACACGGTACCAGGCGTGGAAACAGTAATGGGTTAAGGTACCAAGTTAGGGTACTGGTACCGGACCTGCACCAGTACTGGTCTGATACCATGTCCTGAGGGTTGGGGACCCCTGATTAGTGTATGCATTCTTTCCCTGTCTATGACCTGGTACGAAGCAGCCCTCGCACCGTTACCAGTTCGCGGTCTGGGGGTTGGGCGCCAGTGATTTAATGGGAAGAGCCACCACATCAAAAAACATGAAATGGGGACACCTAAAGTGTCAGAAAATGGTTCAGGAACCATACATCCATAAATGACGGGTTGGGACCAAGAATCTGTAGGTCATAGGACCGCATCGCCCATTCATCATAAGCACGTGTAACTTTCATTAGCCTTTACAATGCACTGACCCCATGTATGGCAATGGGACTTTCCATTTTTATGACAAACCTTGTGGGGACCGGTCCTCAAGATGTGTGACCCTCCACACAAGAGTTCAGGTGAACCAACAAAGTGTAAAATCTTCTCCTAAAGGGTAACTAAACTAGTTCTCCCACGATAAGTGGACTATTAAAATAATCAAAGACTAATTTGATACTCGAGTAGTCATTTTTTTTAAATCTTAAAATGCCATGCCCGCCCTTATCTTTGACTCACATCTGCAGTAGTGCTGATCCCGGTCAGTAGTGATGTCACAGGAAGTTTCAGGAAGTCTTGGTTACCATAACAACATGCCAACATAGCTTGAAAGTGGGAAACATGAAAAAAAGGCAGAACTTGTGTTCCATGGGAGCACTACAGAGATGCATGAGCACCTGAAGAGGAAGCACGTTGTAACTGAGTATGATAACTAAGGGTGTAACGGATCACAAAACTCACGGTTCGGATCGTGTAATGGTTTTAGGGTCACGGTTTGGATCAATTTTCAGATCAGTAAAAAGTAAAGAAAAAAACAAAAGCAAGAAACAAGATAAAAGCCTAAAAATAATTTTTGGAAAAGCTTCAAAACAAATATTTAATAATGTTTGCTCATTGAGACCTATTTATAAAAACAAAACATCTTTAAACTTTGAACACAAACAAAATGCTGAAACATGTGGTTTCTGATTACATTTACATGTCTTGGGACCAAACATACAAAAACAGAGAAAAAAGAATACTTAAAAATAGTGTTGAAAATACTAAATCTATCTTCCTTAAAATGCTGATGTCCAAATTAAATCGTAAATAAATCAGTTAAAATTAATAAATAATTTTTTTGTATATATATATATATATATATATTTTTATTGAAACTAACTCTGGGAATATTTAAAGATTTAAAATAATGGTTACCCATGAAAGATGGCGCTGCCGTGCCCGCTTTTCCTGGCGGTTTATGATCCCTTTGGCTTGCCATACTATCGTCCCCTGACAGCATGTCCCTGTTACGGAGCAGCGGCTTCCTCCTCGACATGAATGGACAATTGATTTCAATTATGCGAACCCGAGATGTGCGCGTGCGGGGGGTGGGGGTTGGGGTGGTCTGCGGCACACGCGTGTGCGAACCGTGGCTTGTGACCCCTAATGATAACGCTACAGAGGGATCATCCTCTAGCTAAGATAAGATAACATTAGCACAAAGTTGACTTATAAGCTAAATGATTTCTGTGCATCCCTGTAACCTCTTCCCCATCGGAGTGAAATTTCACTATATAGCTTAAACACTTCAAGTTTAAAGCTAATAATGGTTGAAATGTGTGTTTTACATCCAGTTTACGCATGGCCCGAATAATCGGTCATTAGTCGACTATTAAAATAATCATTTGTGGCAGCCCTAAACTAAACATTTTTTAAGTAAGTTTTTATGAACGTTTTTTGTTCTTTTGACACTAACTGAGCTCCATAATATCATATTTTCAAATTGCGTTTGGTTGCCATGAGGCAGCAATAACGTGCCCACCAAGTTACCTTTTTTTCTGAAAGCCCTCCCAATAAACTTGGATTGAGTTTAATACCAATAGGGGGAACATTCATCAAAGATCCATAAAGCCTGATGCTCATTACTCAGTTAATGATTTCAACATCTCTCATCATGGCTAATATGTTGCATAAAGGTCATAAAAGAAGCTAATAACATGATGATTTCCCACGATGATTACCTCCGTTGCTCTCTCATTCTCTCATTACTTACTGTATTATCATCATTATGTTCTTCTCTCATTAAATTCCCTCATTACAGCAACAATCACACCGTCGGACACAGTTTCATCCTAAAATAGGAGTCCTTGGGTTTGTATGTTTACACACAGGTGGTGACTAATCTCACATCCTCGCTCATATGTTGCTACAAGTTGGCCGCCCACCCATTCCATGATGAATTGCCATCATAAAAAGTGGGAATCACCAGTGTTGCACAGCATGTGACTAATGGACTTTTCTTTTAGTCCACACAAATACACACTGCAAACTATTTCATCTTTGCAAAGATTTAAAACCTTGTTTTTTAGACATTTAAATTTGACCAGGTTTTAAACTCACTTTGTTCTACATATTTCCAAGCTTTTATCAACACAGTTGAGACATTTTTTTTATTCTTTACTAGGGCCAGGATCTAAAAATAGTGAAATTATTATTTAAATGAGTCCAAATCCTTTTGTTCTATACTCTTGACGATAATTTAGAACTTGATTTAAAACTCAAAAGATGAAAACTGCATCCTAATTTTTGGTCCAATTTTCACTCCAATTTTAAAGATCTTATTTTAAAGTTCAAACTGGCATTCATTGTAATTGTTTTGGAAGCAAAAAACATTTATTTTATGTTCTAGGAATAAGTGTTAGTTTTTGATTTTACAAGGATTTATTGTAAGATCATATTTTTTCTTTTTTTACATTTCTTTACATTTACACTTCTTTTTATTTATATTAATAAACATGTTTATTCCAAAATATTTACAATATTGCACATATAGTGGATAACAATAACAAAAATATCAACAACAGCAAAAATAATACAGGCAGATGTTTGAAAAGAAGATATAACTTATCTAAGCCTGCCCCTTAAAAAAGAAAAGAGAAGAAAGCAAAATAAAATAAACAAAAATCAAGGATAATTAACAAAAAACACACTAGCACTGCAATTTATCTTCCTATATTTTTGTATTTTGTCCATAGGATTTGTTGTGATTGTTGTAAGTGGATTTTAATTAATGGATATTTTTGCATTGTTTTATTCTGAATGCCAAATTTTTGATCCACACACAGAAAAAAATAAATCTTCTGCAGTCGGTTCACGCTAATGGTAGTTTAAACCAAAATGTATAAATAATTTCTTCATTTTATCTGGTAGTAAGAAATGAAATTCCTTCAACATTGTTAATAGTGTCGGATATTGTATTAAATCCTGTATTTCTAATAGTTATTTTATGTTGGATGAAAAGTTGTTCATGTTTTTAATACTTTTTTGTCACTGTAATCAAAATAAGCTA
>NC_050518.1:28782182-28813981 GCF_002922805.2 Oryzias melastigma
ACCCCCCCCCCCCCCCCCAAAAAAAAACATTTTCTTAGATCAAGCAAAAAATATACTTTTTATTTGTCTGTATATACGTAATTCAGTTGGAAGTAAATCTATCTAAAGCTGCGTTCACACCGAGCATGTGACCCACATTCCAGAACACGCCAGGTGCAATTTCTTGAACGTGCGTTTATCTCATGGTGTTCACACTGAACAAGCTAGAATTATGGACAAAAATTATTATTATTTTTTTCTTTTTTTAACTGTTGACGATTGCATGTCCACCACTTATAGTTGGTAGAGGCTCGGTGTAAAATGTCAACGTGGAGCAAATCTGGTGATTCTTGTACCAGGCTTTTTCTCTCACAACTCTCTTCCAATACAAGAAAGACTTGGTGTTATATAACTCCAGTCGGGCACAAACCTCAATCATTCATTTCTCCTTTATGATCAATTTTAAAACAGCTAGCACTTCAATAAATTAAAGGGGATGCCACCGAAATGTCACTACCAAATCTGAGTCCCTGGCCGGTCAAAGTTCAGCTGGTTTAACTTTTAATGTGTGCTCTGTTGTGTGTGTTTCGTATGTAGAGGTCTGAAATGAACATTTGAAATGCACATTTGCATAGATTGTATTAAAAGTTGCTTCACAAAGTTGCTTCAGCATACCGTAACAGTTAGCTTTTCATCTTATTTTTTCTATTTTTGAATGCTTGTTTCTGTATTTTTATATTTTAATATATGACTTCTTATGAAGTAAAACTACCTGCTGCATAGATGGATACTTTTGTGAGGATTTTCTTAATATTAACGCTTTTTCCTGTTTAGAATAGAATAGAATAGAACCGCTCTGTTGTCATTATACTTGGTAGAATGAAATTCCGGTACAGTTCTGTACAATGCGATACGTCTTTTGGCAGTGCAGCCTCTGTTCCAGGTTTAGCACATATTTTAAAGTCTGTTGCCCGTGCAACTTCCATTATCCTGTTTGTCTCTCAAGTTCTGATGAGTGTGCATCCCCCTCTTTTATTCATTTGTGGTAGATTCCACTTCCAGGACACAGTTTTGAAAGTTGCCTGACATTCCGCTACACACAGCATTTGAAATATTAACAACTGCACATCAATTGAGCTTCAGACATTAAAGCTTTACAACATTTATTAGGCCGAAGCACCTAAATCTGTCCGAGTCTTCGTTGTGGATCACGAGTGATGTTGCCTCTGGAAAAGATCCGTCTGCTCTGGTATGAATATTTGCCGTGACGTCTGCCATGTATGTTCCCCGTCTCCCACTGGAGCCCACTGCTTTACTCACAGCTGCACAGACGAGCCGCTCAAAGGGGATGAGGAGCTGAGAATAAAATCTGCTGGCTGGTGATGAGCATGTTGATGGATAAGAAAGTGTAAAATACCAACAAGCCTTTTTGTCGTGTCAAAACTGCGTCTGTGTTCCCTGGAGGGATTTAAGCTGTTAATCGACATTTTCTTCTGTGTGTTGGATTGTAAAAAGAGATTCCTAATATTTTAAAACTTTATATTTTCTCTGTTAAGTAATTTATGATTGATATAAAAAAACATGGCTTCCTTTATTAGGAGAAACGAGCTGCATAAACCTGCATGTTTCTATGGAAAAATGCTGAGAGAAACCCTTCCTGCTGAACAACCTGTGTAGTTTTTATGGAAGACACAAGCGCCTGTTATTGGGTTTGTAACTATAAAATCAAGAAAATGGCATTCTAGTGGCATTTACTGATGATGGAGGACATATATAAAGAAAATTACGCTTAAAATAGCATTTCTGAGCTAGCAGGAGAGCATGTAAACAGATGGGTGACGGGAAGTGGGGTTGGGGTCGCTCTGCCCCGACAACACAGAGGTGACTTTTTAATGAACTACTGCCGCTCTGCAGAAACTTTGTCCAAGAAAATGCCAAAGGTTTTTAGATTTTGTCAAAAAATTGAATAATCATAATGAAAAGACCACTGAGAACACTTTAAAGAGTAACCAAACAGGGAAATTGGAGGCTGACTCCACCCACGGCTTAAATGTGAAAATCCAGTCAGAGGGGCGGGGCTTGGGGAACAGGACTGTTGTCATTACTGGAGCTGCAGATCATGACGTCTTCTGAAACGTACATGGTTTGACCAATCACAAGATTCAATTGTAATACTTCCTCTCAGACAGTAGGGGGCAGCACACAGATGGTTTTTGACAGTATTTTCAAGAAAAAAAACACATTTCTTTTAATATGTTAAAAATTTGGGAATGACCAACAGACAAACTTTTAAAGCCCCATTGATGGAGGTCAACAGACAAAAAAAGTGGATTTAGGGTTTGGTTACCCTTTAAATAATAGATCAAAAGATGATTGTAGTTGGTCTTTCAACACAATTGTCATGTAATATCTACATATTTTCTGTAATGTTGATTTTCTTTTGGAGTAAAACTTTAAAAAGTAAGTAAAATAATAGTTGGGTACAAAAACCTCATGATGCACTTTTTTGTTATTGACTTTTGTCTTTTTTATAGTGCTGTCAATCAACTGAAAAAAATAATCAGATAAAACTCACTTTTGGGTTGTGAATGATGATAATGTTTTACGAGGTAAATTTTATATGACTTTATGCAGCTTTTGAACAAAAGGAGGATAGAGAGAACAATTTATTTTTTTGTTGTCAAAAATATTTTAAATTTATAAAGTGTTAACACTGCAGTGTAATCTGTGAGCACAAAACACATGAACAGTAAGATAAACAGAGCTCTAAAATCTTTTATGTCAGCAGCATTACTCCAAGAAAG
Source organism: Oryzias melastigma (assembly GCF_002922805.2). Taxonomy (NCBI): domain Eukaryota; kingdom Metazoa; phylum Chordata; class Actinopteri; order Beloniformes; family Adrianichthyidae; genus Oryzias; species Oryzias melastigma. The sequence continues at coordinate 28,784,966 of NC_050518.1, forward strand.
CAAAGATGCTGACATACAGCCACAAGAAACAATCATGTTTCTGCACTTTAAACGGAAACCAAACCTCAAATCTACTTTTTTGGCTGTTGACCTTTATAAATGGGGTTTTAAAAGTGCTGTCTGTTGGTCATTGCCAAATTTTTGACAAAAAAAACTTAATTCTTGAAAATTTAGTCAAATACCATTTGTGTGCTGCCCCCTATGGGTTGAATAGAAGTGTTACAGTTGAATACTGTGATTGGTCAGCCCTGAGACTGGAAGGACATGAGTTCAAATCCAGGCAGAGTCCTAGCAAAGGCTCTAAAAATTGGACCCAGTGCCGCCCTGCTTGACGCTCAGCATTAAGGGGCTGGATTGGAGGGTTCCCGAGCACGGCTGTGTCTGCAGCTCACCGCTCCCCCAGGGAACGGGTCAAAAGCGGAGAACAAATTTCACACACTGAGGTACGTAACAACTAATAGGACGTTAACTTTATAACGCCTGAAGAAGTCTGCATTATCAGAAATGAATGGACGCCGTCTGAACCATCCGACGCAAAGCGGAAGACGGTTGCTTCAAGAAATGTAATTAATTTGTGTAAATAGAAATTAACGCATTATTCTTTTTCGCATTATTAAAGCATTACTTTTTTTCATTACCATGTTAATGTTGATGCTCCTATTTTTTACTGCTAATGCAGAAATGACTTCTTAAACTACTTTTTTTCCTTTCTTTTTTTAACTCTGGAATAAAACACTAGTTTTAATCAATTATTTTTTCCACCTAAATAATAATCTCACTTCAGTTTGGCTTCAATCCAGTAACCAGAACAGGATTTGATCTCCAGGTATAGTTGGAAAATATTCACATCACACAGAGCAGTACAGTCTGTCGGCAGAAACGTCTGAATTTGTCAGGGTTCAACCTGCCATGTCCTCCTCCGACCACCAGAGGGAGCCGTCTCCAGAGTACTGACTGCCTATGTGCACCTCAGCTCCTGTCTTCACCAGCTGTTCTCATCATCATCAGCTTCTGTTTGTATTCCGGCTCTCCCCTCAGTTTGGTGTGAAGTCTTGAACTGCTTCCCGTAGCATTCAGTCCGAGTATTTTCCTTCGTTTATCGCCTCTCTGTGTTTTGACCTTTGCCTGTACCTCTCGTCCTCCTGCCTCGCTCCAATGTTTGACCTCTGATGTTTCTTGACTACAGTTCTACCTTCTACCTACTTGCTCGCTAACTCTATAAAAAAGAAGTTGCACATGGATCCACATGTCTCAGCCTCTCCGTCACAGAATTGTCCTCTTTGTTTTTTATTGTTGTTATGGAGGCTTTGGTTTAAGCAAGGGTGTCCAAATCCGGGCCTCGAGGGCCAGTTACCCATATGTTTTCCAAAAAACCTCCCATTGAAGTTTCTTATTGGCTAAACACACCTGGATTTGGATACTAAAATAATGTATTTTTATCCGAATTCATTCACCTTTAGAGCAGGGAATGAGGTTTGGACCCCTTTGGAATGTTTTTCTGCATGCAGCTGCGAACACATCACTGCAGCGCACATTACACACCTGATAAACCAGTAAGAATCTGACCTGCATTTGCAGCAGGGTTTGGACACATTGACATCTGATCCATTCAGTTTGCCATAGGAGAAATGTGTCCTTCGGGGTCTGTTCCTACAGAGAGACATAGTCAAGCACACTGAAGTTACTCTGTATAACCTCCATCTTTGTATTTGTCCTTTTTTTAAATATTCTTCTTCCTAAGAACTTCTTTTGTTTTTTGTTTATTTTGTTGCACCGCCGTCTTTTAAGTTTGGGTCCTCCTGGCTTAAAATAAGAAAGAATAGACTGTGGTCTCATCTACATGTTCTAAAAGTTTTATATAGCAATCTGATTTAAACCTTTTCCATTGAGAAACTTTTACTTTGGCATCCTTCAGTCTTTTAACGATACCCTGGTCATGAACCGAGCGAAGGCCCAGTTGCTTTAGTCGTTTATCTGTGAACTGACATTGGTGGGACACCCACTACTGGAAAGACCATCTCTAACATATTCTCTCTGTGCGTGTTCTGTCTGCTTGACATTAGAGTGATATTAGGTTTATTAGTAAACATAAAAACAGATGAAGCTGCTGGTCATCCTTCAGGAAGACACAGCACGAGCCACGGCTTCATCAAGGGGCGTGACGAAGTCCAATCCTCTGTTTTTTATTTCTTTCTTTGTTATTATAAAATAAAAAGTTTTTTTTTAATCCCAAAATAATCCAGAACTACATGAAGAAGATGAGAAACATTCGATGAACTGGACATCAACCCCATCTTTGCTCACAGAAAACAGATCAGGCGTGTGGGCGGTGATTATCATGCCTAATTGCATCATTTAATATCCTGGATTCCTCACAAGTGGGCAGTTGTGTAACAAAATGGCTTTATAGTATGTATTTATAGAACAGTAAAGAGGGTTCATAATCAGGAAAGGACCTAATGTGCATTCGTATTTTAGTGTTCACATTTGTGAGCTCGTTTCACAGGTTCATGACCTGTTTGAGGCAACAAGGCACAGATGGAGACTTTGGTCACATTAGCAGCTTGTTTTGTTTTTTGGTTTTGTGGAGTCCGAAATCTCTTTTTTTTATTCCTACTTTAGATCATATATTTGCAGGATGTGCAGTGATTTTAGCAAACAAAAAATGACAGGACAATTTATTTACAAATATATTTAGCTGTTAGCTAATGCTAACATCAGCATGCTAACATCTAACCTACTAAATGCTTAAAGTTTAAAGTCTCCCTCCAATGAAAATCCTGTTTTTTGAGTTTTTAACATGTAATTGTGGCATTTTTCTTCTGAAAGAGAACAAATGTAATAAGAAATAATTTCATTTTTCCATTTCTGAGTATTTCTCCTTTTAAATCAACTAAACTGTCTTGGACAGACTCTGTTTGAATGAATGATCTTCTTTCCATCAACAGCTCTGCTGCACATGCACTAAACCCTCATCTGTTCCTAGTGTCTAGTTCAGGTTCTGGAGAAGAGAAGATGGTATCTTCACATTGACTGCAGCTCCAAAAGCCACACCCCCTCAGAGGAGATTTGGGAAACAGAGGCTTCAGATCAATATTATAAATGTCTTTTTAAGACATTTAGGTTGTGGGATTTTGTTTAAAAACTTCATAATCATAATTAAAACACTACTGGGAACATTTTTTTTAAATAAAAAAATGACCATGGGGGGACTTTAAAGTTTAAGTTCACAAACACAACACATTTTGTTTTAAGTTTGGGGATTTGGCCCCACACCATCACACTTCCACCGCCATGTTGGACTGTTTCAATCAATTAGTTTGCTGAGTTCACGTGAGATGAACGTGTCTTCTTGGCTTCTGTTACCTGTACTTACACACACTCTCCTGCAGGAGTATGCCTGGTCCTGGGCTGCATGATCTTCCCAGACGGATGGGACGCGGAGGTGATCCGGGACATGTGCGGGGAGCAGACGGGGAAGTACTCTCTGGGCGATTGTTCTGTGCGCTGGGCCTACATGCTGGCCATCATGGGCATCCTGGACGCCCTCATCCTCTCCTTCCTGGCCTTTGTTCTGGGAAACCGGCAGACGGACTTCTATCTGGACGACCTGCAGACGGAAAACAAAGGTAAAGTCGGACTTTATTTGATGGATGAATCAGTTATATGGACGTAGAATATTGACCTCCAACCAAACCTGCTTAGGTGCAAAAAGAAGACAGATCTGGCATGTCCGGCCAAACTGCTGAAATCAGGAGTGGGGGGCGGGTCCTCTCGAGGCTCTCTGACAGTTTGCATGTTGTTGCATCAGGAGAGTCCAATCACATTGTTTCAGCCGTAGAACAGAGAGGAAGAGGAGGGAAAGAATAGCAGAAAGCAGGGGTGGTGGAGCAAACGATGATATTCAGAACGGCGAAGTCTCCTTCTATACGGATTATGTTTTTGATCTGCAGCATCACAAAACAAAGAGTGAGGAGGGGGGGGGGGCAGGAAGGGAACGCTCTCTGATATGCCGACAGAGCAGGATAGAGTAAAGGAGAGAAGGAGAGGAGGAGGAGGAAGAGTCAGAGAGAAAACAGTGACATAAGATGTCTTGGTTCTCCGACGGTCTATCTCCGCGATGGTTTCCATGGTAACTGGAGATATTCCAGAGCGTGGGCGTGTCTTTCTGCTCTTGTCTGATTAACCTCGCTGACAGTCGCAGAGATTTTTACACATTTAACGCCTCTAATGTTTCATCGCTGGTTTCCTTTAACCTGCAGACGGAAAATAGTGGAAACAAGCAGAGCCGGTCAGCTGGTCCGAAAATGATTGTTTTATCCCACATTTTAATATCAATGTTTATTTATGATCTAAAAATACAATCTGTGATATTTGAGCCTATTCTTGCCGCAGAATATATTTAAATTTACTATCATATAATAACGAGCTTCCTTTTTATGCAATTATTTCCATGTACATTTATGTAGACGCAGACATAAAAGTAGTTTGGCTCAGCAGGAGGACGAAACCCAAATGCTTAAGTCGGACTGACGTGAGCGTTTTCCTGCTGTGCTCAAACACGCACTTTTCCTCCTCTTTGTGCCAACACTTGTTTTTCTTCTGTCCTTGCAGATTTCGCTGTGTCCAGGGTAAGTTCCCGTTCACTGTGCGTTTCATGAGCAGCTTGTTTGTGTTTTTTCCTACATCGACACAAGAGGATGCAAAAATGTTTGGTAATTTAGCTGACTGAGAACTGAGCGGACCAGATTTACAAAGACTGCAGCTTCAACTCGTTCACAAAGATGTAAAAATCCACATGGATAAAGAAGAGAACAAGAAACAGGGCTTAATTATAATGTATGCATTTACATCACAAAATACCTATTGCATCTAAAGTGTTTCTTTAGCTTTACCAAATCATAATTTTAAAAAATCAGGAGATTAAAAAAATGAACTTTAGGTTTCTTTTAAGTCATCTGACCCATTTTTAATCAGTATCTTTGCATTTTAAGCTTAAAAATAGGATATTTGAAGACAAATAGCAAAAAATGAGTAATTTATTAAAAATTTCTCCCTTCATCAGCTTTTTTGCATTTAATATTTTCATCTATTTCCTTATTATTAGTGTTAAAGAATATACTCACTTAAAAAAAATAAAACTTTTCATTTGCAGTCACGTTTCTACGGAGCCCATAAATCCAAAAGGAACATTGAAGTAGGAAAAAATGTTTTTCTTAAAAATTGAGATAAAAAAAACCTGGCTACCAACTGCTTCTCACCAGTTAATAACTAGTGCACACCAGTTAGTAGCCAGAATATTTTTTTTTACTTCCATTTTTAGATTAAAAAAAAAATTTTTCCTTCAATTTTTGGAAAGCAAAATGCTGTTCAGTTATTATCTGGTGACCCTAGTTACTTTTTAGCCCATACCAGTAAGTGACCAGGAAAAAAAATTACTTCATTTTTTTTAAAGTTTTTCCTTCAAATTTTAGAAAGAAATGCAAATTTTTCCAGATTTTATCTTGTGTGCACCAGTTACTATCTAGTACATAAAAGGAAGTAAGGAAGTTTTTTTTTACTTTAATCTTTAGAAAAAAAAAGTTATTCCTTCAAATTTCAGAAAAAACATTTTTTTTAATCAGAAAAAAAGTTTACTTCAATTTTTTTTTATACTTCTTTTTTTTTTTTAACTTCGATGTCCCCTTCGGGGCTCCGTACGTTTCAAAAACTTTAGCTGAAAACCAAAATTAGAGTTTTATTTCTAACACATAAGGTCAGAAAAATAATTGCAGCAACAGCTGAAAGTCCTGTGATGGTTTGCGTCTTCCTCGCTGGAGAAACGCGACTCGTCATCATTAAAGATGAACTCAATGCAGAGGAATCTAAATGAGCTCCAGCAGGCTGTGACAGTGGCGAGATTCCCCCGTCTGCGACTGTCCTCCAAGATGGCAGCGCTCTCCCCCCACAGAGCGACTTCATCACAGACTTCCTCCAGAGTTTGCGAGCAGAGAGGATGGAATGACCTTGATCCCACTGAGAAGTTGGTGGATCAGGCTGGGCGTGAATAATGGGATGTCATTCCATATTAATGTGTGAGCCGGCTGGTGACCAGCATCGGGGGGGTTGCTGTGGGTTTTCCACACATTACTTAGGGCTCTGTTTCTAAAATGAGGAAATCCTTAAATGACCAACAAATCTTCAGAATTCATTTAGTCAAACTATCAGGCAAAAGGAGAAGAAGTCGTTTGGCAGAGAAGATTTGGCCAATCTCTCATGTGTGTAACCCAAATATTCCGGTCTGCTGCTTCCCATACATGCATGTTCCTCATAAATGTGGCAGCTTATAATTCACACATTAAAGGGTTTACTATCAGAATGATTTTATATAAACTCTGAGCCAAACGTTAACCCAAAATGAACTTCTTGTATTTCTTTGTTTTCGTCATTTTCTTCATTCTTTGTGAAACTTGTTTGATTAACGTAGATATTTTTCATTTCTTTAATCTGCACTCACTGTAAAAACTCAGCAAGTATTTAAGTCAGTTTCAAGCCTAAATATCTTCTGAGACAAAACTAAATCACTAATTTCATCATACAGTTTTGATCCAGGGTCCAGTTCAGATAAAGAAAACAAAGACGTTCATGGATCGATTTGTCTGCAATTGGATGTATCAGGATGGAGCTGAGCGGGGAGCTTGTGGCCCCGCCCACTGTTTTTTTACTTAAAAAATATAATCTTTTTCAACTTTCCATCCACTCCTGATTCACAGCAATTTGAATCAAGAAATTCTCAGAAATGCTATTTTAAATTTAGATTTCTTTACAAAAACACCACAAAAACATGTTAAAAACAACATAAACAATTCTCATCAGAGTGGGTCTCTAAGCAATATATCAAATTAAAAGAATGTTTTTTAATTTAGCATAATATTGTTGAGCAGAATTTTTATTTTTGATGGTGAGTTGTCTTCCTAAAAAACAGATGTGCTTGAATTAAAGAAAATGGAAAGTTTTATTAGACTCATAATTTTAAGACAAACTTTTCCTAATATGTGTAATTCATGTCTGACTTTAAGTCTGCTCACGAAAGTTTAGAAGTTTTTGAACTTTTAAGGAAAATCTGCTTTTTAAGACACAATGTTTCCAATTACCAGATAAATAAACCTAATATATGTATAAATATATCAACTTTGAAGATATAAAAGTTTAAATTACCAGAATAACACATTTAAATATGAGTGTTTAAAGCTCATTTCAAGATTTAATTTTGTCTAAAAGCAGCAGTATATCACAAATTAATTAAAAATAATCTCATCCTGATAAATTCTACTGGTTTCATTTTTTTTACATTGTAAAAAAGTGTCCTTCTTAAAACAAGTTTGAAAATATATAGAATACAGGATTTTTTTTATTTTTTTTTATTTTTTGTCATTTTTGAAAATAAACTGCCAATGAAATTTAAATAATTTGTCTTGGTAAAATATTTAAAATTCAATACGATGTTTTGCACTTTGAAAACAAAATAAAATCTTTAAATTATGTCAGATCAAATCATGTTATTCTGGTAATTGAAACATTATTTCTTAAGATAACTTTTAATTTAACATTTTTTTTAAAGAAGTTATATGTGTACAGTTTTCCTCCAATTATATCCTATTTTAAAAGTCCAAGCTTTCCTTTTCACACAGTCTTTATCTTAAAGAAAGAATATAATGAGACACTTTAAAATAAATATTCAGTCCCACTGTTGTTGAATGCATTTAAGTCAAATAAAACTTTTCAATTTCCATAATTCAAACAAAAATGTTTCTTGAAACAAGACGACTTCCCATTGCAAATATTGTTTTTTACCTAAAAGTTTCATGTAAAGAAAATAAAGGAAACTGCCTGTTTCCGTATATATTTTACTCAAAATGAGATGGTTTCAAGATCCAATGACTCAGGATATTCAAAGTGTATGGTTTTAAACTAATTCTTAAGTAACAAGTTAGTTTTGTCTTATATTAAGCGTAGTAAGAGTTTTAAACTAGTCAGAGATACGTGGTGAGATTTTGTGTTTTTGCTACTCATATTGACAGAAAAACATGTATATTCTGTGTTTTTAATTTGTTAGCATAAGGACTTGTTTTTTGTACTAATGCTTGTGTGACAGCCTCACCTCTCAGTGTTTGTGTTCTCTGTGTCCGCCCCGTTATGACCGGATGTTGTGTTCCTCAGATTGAAGTGCGGGACAGAAGAGAACCGCGGTACGGAGTGCAGCGTCTCCGCTGAGGCCATCCGCAACTCCCAACAACCCTTTTTCTCCTCCTTTCTATCCTCCCTTCATTGTCTCCAATGATCAGGATATCCTCCCAATCTCAATGCAGACACCAAGTGTATAGGATAGTGTAAGATAAAAAAAGAACAAACACACTGGGATATAACTATATTTTGAGAAAAAAAAATACTTATCCAAGGTTGTACAGTGCATTTAACACTTTCCTGACAAATACCTTTATGATGAAAAAAAAAAAAAAAAGATTTACTGTATTTTAAGTCTTAATTTGTGTGAGAAATTCAATTCCTAAGATGAAGAACCATAAAGTCCATTTTCTGAGTATGTCTTAACAACGTTGCTATTTACTGAGTTTGTGTCGTGTGCATTCATAGCATCAGAGGAGGGTGTTCTGTGTTCAGAGGCGGAGTCCATCAACATTCAAAACCGCAGGGAGACGTATGGCTCTTCATCTGAGGACTTTTACAATGTGAGGGATCTAAAAGGAGCACCCCATTGCAGCTTTACAGAACTTAACATCTCTGGGAGATTCTCATCTGTACATACGGAATGATGTAAATAACAGAAATGCTGACGAAAACAGCCAACGACAAAACCTCATCTGACTCCAATGCATTCGAGTATTTCTACCCTGAGTTCCTCTTTCTAGGAAATCACCCACAGATACGTTGTGTTTCTGTGTTTCCTCCCAGGCGATTGGGAATAAAACAGATATTCCACAGCTGGATAATCCGCAGAATCCCAAGGACTGTGTTCCGTTCTGGATTTTTTTTTCCTGTTTTTTTCCTCTTTTTTTGACAGGGAAAGGACACTTCTACTAAAAAGGCCAACAACCACATCTGGAATACGTCCGACTTTATTTTGTTGTCAACGTGTGCTCCTCTCCACCATTTCAAGTGTGCAGTTTACTCTACAGATGTCTTAAGACTGCTCTGCGTCGTCTTAAGGTGATGTCACTTGAATACCTGTTTAGAGGAGCAGTGCCGCCTCCTGCTTTTGTCCCACAGGTGGAACACCGCCCACCACCCCTCTCCAAGACAGGAAAAATACGCTAAAAATGGGAAAAAAAATGTGTGAACATGACTGGGAAAGTTGCTGAAAGTAATTCTGATTCAATCCTTAGCGTAAACATGAAAGTATGGAGGCCTAAAAATGACAACATTAAAAATCTGTAAACTGAAAAATTAGTAAACCTACATTTTAGTCAGACAATTTACTTTATATTTATTTTTAAAAAGTTAAATGAGAACAAATCTGTATTTCAACGTTTTTTAATTTAGCAAGCTAACTTCAAACCATTTTTCTTGAGTGTGGGTCTGCTGGATGTCCCTAAAAACGAATAATTATCTAATAAAATTTCCCTGGTTTTCTACACTATAGGGCACACCTGATTATAAGGCAACAAATGATTTATTTTTTAACAAATTTCATATGGAGCACCAAACATTAAGGTGCATTAAGCAAGACAAAAGTCTCAGAGATACTACAGTTGGTTAGACTTTAAAGGGTCACCAAAAAGGGAAGTTGGAGCCTGACTCCGCCCACAGCCAAAATGTGAATATCCATTCAGAGGGGCGGGGTTTGGGGAACAGGACTGTTATCATTACTGGAGCTGCAGATCATGACGTGGGACTTAAATGACTTGAGCAATCACGAAATCCAAATGTAATACCTGAATTCAACCTGTAGAGGGCAGCACAGAGGTGATTGTTAACCATGTTTTCAAGAATTAAACAAGTTTTTTTATCATTTGTCAAAAATGTGGCAATGACCAACAGACAGCACTTTTAAAGCCCCATTTAAAACAGAGAGAAAAAGCTGATTAAGGATTTGGTTTCCCTTTAATAACTGAGTTCACGGAGACTCTTGAACTTGTTTGTAGCACACTAAACATTAGCATCACATTACCTGTAACTCCCCACTTTGTTTGGGACATGTAAAAACAAGAATGATGCAGCTAAAGCAAATGTTACTGTAACTATGCTAACTCCCAACTTTCTAGGTAACATAAAAAAGACAACAGTCCGACATGCTACACGTTAGCCACGTTAGCATATTTATAATGCCACCCAACCATATTTTGCAACAGCACAGCCACAATACGGCGCTCCAAATTGTGCTGTGATTTCTGAAAAATAATTTAAGGCTTTTATCGTGTGGAAAATAAGTTATGTTGATCTCAATCTGACAATGAAACTAGTCTCTAGTTGTGCACGGCTGCCAAACAACCTTTAAAAACAGAAAGCAAACATTCAATCTGTCCAAGACAAAGAAAAACTTTGAAGAAGATCAGACAACAGTATGACTTACTGTTGTCATTCCTCCTGTAGATCGTGTGATTGGTTAACACATCTATGACTTTTGCTTTATCAATTTTATTAAAAGAGTTTTAAAATAAAAATGTATATTATATTCTAGCTTTTGGCCAGCCCCCCAGAAATAACTGGGGTATGGATATTTTATGTCTACATATATTTGCTCATACATTTAATTACATTTCAGAAATCATAAATATTTATCAAAGAATCCGAAATTCTACATTTTTACATACATTTTGGAATTTTTAGTCCTCCATACAAAAACTGCTGGAGCGCATCACTATGACTTTCACTTGTAAATTGTTTTATCCAACACCCTCAATCAATAACAGAGCCCCTTTGAGACTCTATCGTTTTGATATTAAAAAAATTCCCTCAATCCAGCAAACCTTATCCAATGCGAACATAAAGTAGCTTATTATTAAACTCCCGGTTCTGCTTGAATAGTAAGACTGATACCAAAAGTTTAAAGCTCAGCATTGAACCAACCTATGGAGCCTTAAAGTACAGCATGAACAGGTAGCATGCTAATGCTAACATTAGCATGCTAGCATTAGCATTAGTCGTGTCTCACTTGTTTATGTCAAAGACACTTCTACTTGTAGAAAATGTGAAGAAGTGCTTTGTTTACTGGATTTGGCTGTGCTGTCCTATTTTTTATGTTTCTATGTTTTTTTTGTTAGGAGTCTGTGACTTCATAATGAATCGAAGCTTTTGTCCGAATTCCCTCACTACTCAGTATTTAGTGCACTATATTGGCCGTTTGCCATTTTGTCAAAGTGTCCAAATCTGCAGATTTAACAACAAAAAAACAACTGTGCATGGATGCACTAGATTGGCAAATATTAGGGCAGGGTATCGATTATAATCTCCAGAAATTATTCGATTCAATTCACAAGAGCCAGAATCAATTTGATTCCGATTTTTTTCGAATCAATTTTGAGTTTACATAATTATACACTTAATCAATTTTATCAACCCGGCCCTAGCAAATATAGATCACAGCAGATTATGTTTGAGCAATTTGTCACTCGAAAAAATATATGTAAATTCTTTTTTTTTGATAAATTTTTCATAATCAGAATACATAAATTGTGTGCAAAATGTTCATTTGGTTTTTACTTTGGCAAATTGGTGACATCACAATTGCTGTTTAAAAAACAAAAGCATGTATCTGAATTGCATTATAACCCATGGTTCTGTAAAGTCCAGCGCTATAGAGATTTATAGAGATTAGGGAGTAGAGAGGTAATTTGAACATAGCCAAAATCTTTTAATTAAAACACAAAAAGTTCTTCTGCAATTGTTTTTAATGCAGAATAAGTTCCAGGATTTCCTAAAACCCTGAAAAGTCCCAGAAAAAGTGCAGGTTACATAACGAGGAGCCAGAGTTATACTATTTAAAAATAAATACCTGTTCCACATGGATGAAATCATTAGCAAGAGTGACTCAACGTGGTCCCCAAGAGCTACGCTTCCTCCATGCGTCTCCACCACTGACGGTGATCTACGTGATTTGGGTGGCAACTGGGAATCGTTCCATGGCGAGCTATAGTTGCACAACATGACAAAGCAGGCTGCTGTAATCCAGGGCACAGGGGGCTTGAGGGGGGCTTCATCTGCCCCCCCAAAGCAGCACTTCAGGCTGACACAGTGGAACTGAAACTCCCAAAGCTTGGCTTAAGTCACGACAGAATTAAAGGGAGCTGTGGATAATTATTTCACAGGAGAAAGCGGCGTGCTTCAATGGAGATGTGCGATCATCTAGCATGAAGCAGACGAATCCGTTTGCTTTTAGGGATTTGACATGAAAATAAAGCCTTGTTATTATCAAAGTGTAATCCATGTGGAGCTGTTAGGGATGCACTCTCAACACGTTCACTGTGGACAAGTTAAAAATAATTTGTCTCCGTCGTTACTTGAAAATTGAAGCTGAAACATTTAGGTAAAGTGTTAGTGTGAGATAAATGACGCCTAACCTGGTTCATCCCAGGTGAGTTGCTGGTGCGTTCCTACACCATAAATCTAGAATGAGCAGATAGCTAGAGGTGTGGTGTGTTTTGTAGAGTGGATGCTAGCTAACTCTCAGGAAGCTGTGAATAAACTACTGTATTAAAGGCTAATCGTGGAAACAAACAAGTGAAACATGCAGGCAGAACTTTGACCTGAAGAGGTCCCGGTCAAAATGGCACATTGCTCTGCAGGTACCATAGTTTAGAATAGAAGTTTCCAAAATTGGCCTTTAAGACAACATAATAACAGCCCTTATTGCTGAATCTAGTGATGCTGTGCATAGATTCCCCTTCTCTAAAGTCCACAGAAAGAAAGGAAATTTGGTTTTGGTAGATTTGTTTCCATTCTTAAAGGGTACACCAACTGGACAAAGGATGTAAGGAGCTAACATCTTTAAAAATAAAACTGAACAACGTCAAAAAGTTAGGGGGGGTTGCTCTTGTGAAATTATTATTTAGCATTTTTCAGGCAGATTTTTACTGTTATTGATGGTTTATTTGAAGAACTTCTTGTCCCTTCAGGATTTGCAGATTCAACCCATACTATCAGTGAGGGTAAACCTTCTTTTCATTGGTTTAACGAGATAAAAAAAGCAGTTTTATAGAGATAAAAACATGTTTGTTTGCACACTTAGGGTTTGTCTTGTTGAGCGATGTTGTTTTCAGTTTTATTGATGTTATGGCGCACACGTTTTTTTCAAGCAAGCTGAGCGGTAAGGTCACCAACCTCACCTCAAAGCGTTGGAGGATTGTGCCCTGGTCTGTTCTAACAGTCATGCTATATTTGAAGCCACTATAACATGTTTTGACCCACCAAAGTATTCAGAAGTAGGCTCTGACTGTATATTAGAACTGGACCGAGTAGGGCTGGGTATTGCAAATAATTTCCAGAATCGATTTGATTTTGACTTTACACATTTAGACACATTTGTTTATAAATATATTAATTATCTACTATATGTTTTGAAGATCTTCCTATTAATTTGATACAGTTCACATACTGTAAAATGTATTAGTGAAATAATAATTCGATTGTCAATAGCATACAGTCTTACATGGATTCTCAAACAGAGAAGCTCCAACAATTGTTCTGCCTCTCCTGGAGGGCGTTTCAGTTTGGCCACTAGGTGGCGATTGCGCTACAGTATTACATCTTATTCCAGAAGAAGAAGAAAGTATGAGGAAAAAGTGTACTTTAAACAACAGTTACTTTAAAATTATTTTCTCAAAATACTTTCATATAGTCAGCAATGTATGTTTAAATCAACTGAGCGTTAGCATTAGCCATTCTATGGGAAATCCCATTTTACATTAGCATCAAGCTAGCGGACTTTAGGATTATGCACTACATCGATCTCTACTTTTATGGATTGATTATTGATCAGTTAATCTTAAATTGATTCAAATTGTTTAATTGATTTTATCAACCCAGACTTATAGGACCGAGTGAGTCACCCATAGAAAATGGTTTACTTCTGTTTATCACCAAAAGAAGTCAATTCAGTCGCCATTTTTTCCCATTATGGACACCGCGATGTTGGACCCAGACATTGTCTCTCTTGCCAAGCTCAATCAATGTGAGTTTATTGGAAGTCACACCCCTGTCATATGACAACAGGCAACACAAAAACCCATTAATCAAATGTTGGACGTGGGGTCCAGCCGGCTCCACATACTTCTATTGAGGCATCTGATTGGTTCGTTTATAACCTGATCATCTGCCGCTCAAGAGAAGGCTGTGGGATTTTGGCTTTTTAGTGCCTGTAGGTCCTACCTGTTTGGAATGCTTGGGGGAGGGGCTCACTCTGTACAGTTCTAATATTCAGTCAATGGTAAAAACGGGCTTTGGACTCCCCATTACTCAGGCACAGTTCATATTTGCTAAGTGTGAACAGTCCCTAAGTTTTGTGGTCAAGGACATGTCTGATAGGACATGACAGCCCTTTTAGAGGATTTCTGTTTGTTACCTGGATTGTGGAGGTAAAATGTTGAGGGAATACAATAGAGCACCAATATAAAGCATGACATCCACAGAGAGGAGTTTGTTGGAGACGTCCTCCTGACTGAACATTTAGTGGATTTAGTTTGCTGCTCAGCTCAGTAACGCTGATCCACCTGATACAAACGGTAGTCAAAGAAAGAGATGTCCTCCAATAGACCAACTTGAGGAGGATGTACCATGGCTTGTACTTCCACACCATACTATAGTTCCTGGTAGTTGAATCACAGTGCTCGTGATTTTTATTTTACTCAGAAATGAACCAGTTCCAAAAATGCATGTTCTTTACGGATATGGCTCTGTTTAAAAGAGCAGTAAAGAGGAATTGTTGTCAAGAAGCATTCAAGCAAACTTAAAAAAAGAGAAAAAAAACTTCTGCCAAAAACAAATTTCCTAAACTTTGTGAGGTTATTAAAGTGTTGGGCCAATATTCTAGATAAGTTTCCCTCAGTTCAGCAAGAAAAAGTCAAAAAGTCATGTTTGTGAGCCCTCCTGCTATTATGTCCAATTCATCACTATGTACACTTTTATACGAGTTGCATTTGGCAGGCAGTGAAGTGTCTTTGGCGTGTTCTTTTCATTTGACTTACCCAGGAAATATGTTGATGATAAATCTACAGAAAAAGGGAGGGAAAGCTTCCTGAGGCTTAAATGGTCACCGTGGGCTCCCAAGCATGAGAACCTGTGTGATCCCATATCGTCTCCAGGTCCAGAGGACTGCCACAAAGAACTGACCTTAACCCTAATGAGCACATATTTGTACCACTCCAGGTGCCTCTAAGAACTCTTGATTCAACTCTGATGTGGTGCAGAACCAGCAAAACAAGTAGTGACAAAGTAGTTTTTTTCTACTAAAGACTACAAACTCAGACTGAGCTTTTCAAACAAGTTTATCTACAGACTTGAGGTCAATTCAGTTTCAAGATAAAAACGAGTAAACTAAACTGTTTAACTTAATTTAAAGTGGAACTTTGACACTTAAAAGTAGAAAAGATATGATTTTTATTTTGACGTAGAACTTTCAAACTGAATTCACCTCAGTCTGGAATGACAGGATTGTTTAAAAAAATGTGAAAAACATTGAAAATGGTAATAAGAGTCAGTGAGAAAACAACTGCAATCTCTTGCTACAGACATGACATTTGTGGACTGTGTAAATGTCATGGATATGTCAATGAGTTATCTTTTTAATCATGCAATATCATGTATAAAGACATATGTTAGGGGGTGGGAGGGGTCAGGAGCAAAAATGAGTAATGTTCAGTGACTTATGTTAAAATAGTTGACTTTCTGTTAACTCCTGAGATGCAGATATTGCCAAAATATCATCAACTACCATGTGTTAATCATGAGAAAATATAAAATATATATATATCAGTTTTGGTTTTATACAGCAAAAAGAGAAATATACTGATATCTGTCAAGTATTTATTTGTTTTATGTGTTAAATGCAGTCTCCTTCCTTTCAGTTCTGGTTTCTTCTGTTTTGCAGTTGTTGTTTGGTCACACCAGACTTCTCAGATTCAGTTTGAACTCACTAATGGATGGCTGCTTGTTGAAATCTTCAAAGCTTGTTTAAAGCCCAAAATGTAAAAAAAGAAAAAAAGTTAAAAATAAAAAAAAAAAAGTATGTTTATAAAGTTGCTTGATCGTGGATAAGTGGCCAGACTCTGAAGAAGGCCTGCTGCTTGTCATGGTTTATGATGACATGCCAATTTTGAAAATTATGTCTAATTCTTATTTGTGAACAGTATTCACACTCACGGTGACGATTTCTGTTATGACAACACATTTTGAGAAAGTCAAATAAAGATATTTTACAGTCAAACCTATTGCATCATAAAGTTCTTGTGTGTGGAAGTGACAGGATCTCTGCTGTGCTGCAGTTTGTCTTTAAGATGCTTCATACTCTACAATCTTTCTATGGAAGAAGTCATGCAAAAACGAAGGTTGAGGAAAAAAGGATGGTACAGACTTTCCTAGTTTTGTGTCTAGACTTAGATTTCTTGATGGGTGTTATGTTCATGAGACAGAAACACTACCAGTGAGCCAACAGGTGAATTCAAGTCCAAGGTGATCCCATGTTGCTGTACAGAGAAAAGGCAAAAAAAAAAAAAAAAAACATTCAATCATTTGAGATTTTTAGGGTTTCAAGAAAGCTGAATATTTCATCAAAACATTCGGGGTACTGTGTGTGAAACAGTGAAGATGGAAGCCTCCGCCAGAACTAGACTCAGAAAAACAAGGGGGGCCTGGCTGCAGACAAGATGGCGTCCAGATATCATTAGCCAGAAACGGAATTTCCACAAGTTTTCAGAATTGTTGTACAGAAGCCGGGAATGGCCAGCCCCTACTTTTTTTCAGTGTTCAGTATTGCAAAACAGAGTTTGTTTTCTTGCTGTAACAAGATAATCAAGAAAACAAAGCAGAACTGATCCATATATAATGTATTGATTTAATAGTGTCACATTTTTTCTGAAAAAGTGCTTTGGAATGTAACAAAAGCAAAGTAGTGGACTGAGTTGGACTCAGTGGCTGTTTGGGTCCTCTAATGTCTGGAGCTCAGTGAACGCATCATACGCAGATTCTTCTCGGCCCTGAATTCTGTCAATCAATCTGTTTGTTTGGGGGTTTAGGGACATAAAGGGAAGGGGCTGGTGTATGAGATGGAGTTAGTCGTTCGAGGAGCGTAGATCTGTTAATAAATAAAAAAATAGACTTAAAAAAACTTCTGTGGAGTGTTCTTCTGCTCTTCGTGTTTTTAGCCACAAAATAAGGAGACTTAAAACAGGTAAAGTCTCTGTGTCTCAGTGTGCGAAAGGGAGATGGAGACAATTTATTCTTCGTTCTTGATTATCTTGTAATCACCAGACAATGAACTTTGTTGTCCCGTTATAACGAGATAATATCTCAATCAAAAAAAAAAACAAATGTAACACAGGCCGTTTTCTGCTTCAATTTTTCTGCGCCTTTTCTTAAAATTTTTAATGTGAGTTTGTGAGTAAACGGTAACGGTCTCCAGTACAAAATTAAGTTATGGGCTGAAATCTTAATTCTTCCCTTATCCCTACATTTAGCCCTCCAAACAGAGTTATTGAAAAATAGTGTCTTAAACTCAGACGTCACTACCACTCGACGACGTTACTGATTGTCATCAGTCAGCTACGGAAATATAAAACGTTGGTTTTATCATTTTAAAGAGGTTGTGCTAAAACAAAATGTCCTATTTAAATGTAAACTTTTGTGCTTCAGCGCGCACCCACATGAAGAAATGCGCTGTTCCGCGGCACAATGCAACGTGATTTGCTCTTGCGGCTGAGGGCTCTGCATCCTTCTACGGTGAGGGTTAGCCCTTAAAAAAACATAATTTTAGACGACCCTACCCCTTCAACTGCCCCTAAAATTGGAGGGATAGGGAGAAACCGTAGGGGTAGGGGAAGAATTCAGTTTGTGATTGTTTTATTCCTTTCAAAATTAATATTTAAAAAGTGTTTAGTATTGCAAAGCTGCTAACCTTTTACATCAGAGCTTTGGCTCCAGTCTTTATATTCCTTTGACTCAATTACTTTTCAACTCTTAATGTGATCAGCACAAACAGCTTATTCTGTCGTGAAGAAAAGCTGCTTTGCGCTGGTATCCAATGCATTTATTAGTGATGTGTTGAACAAACATGTTCCTCTATACTGATTTATTTATTACATAAAGTTGCTTTAAAATGATCCATACACTACAAAGCCACATTACTTTGCAAATCTGCTGGTTTGAGTTTATCATAGTTAGTGCTTAAAACAGAAAAAAATTAACTGTTTTAGGTAACATAATGGTTAAATTAGTCTTTTTTTTATTTTAAAAAAAAAATTGTCATTTATAAGATTTTTGTTCTGGCTAATGATGTCTGGGCGCCATCCTGTTTTCTGCAGCCAAGTTCTCTTGAGAAAAACTGCTTCAGCAGATGGAGTGAAAAGACAAGAAAAAAGAAAAATACCGGATGAATAATGATAACAACAACAATCTACAACAAAGACATGTTAAGATACAGAAGGTGTGAGGAGGGACTTCTAAACAAAGACATGACTCTGGGTCACTGAACTGAACTGTTGTCATAAACACATGTTTGAGTCTGAACCAGGATCCTCCTGAGGAGAAGAGTCAGAGGCTGAAGGCCTCAGAGCTCTGCTTCCCATTTTACTGTTGGAAACCCAAAGAAGGAACTTTAAATCTGAAATTCTTTGGATGAAAACTATGGAGCTTGAATATTTTGAAGACATAATGGACCCGGGTCATTCAGAGGTTTATGTGTTCAGGGAAAAACGTTCAACTCTGATGATCCATTTACTGATGCAGGACTGACTGACACAAAGTTAACTTCCTGGATATTTACAAGTAAACAGCACTCTGCATTTCCTCTGTCAAGCATTTTTCCTCTATTTGAATATTTAATTTATTTACTAAACAAATGTTTTTTTTCATTAATTTATTGCATTCGTTGAATTTTTCAGTTCTAGGAAGGTGCGTCTGGATTTGCAAAGAGAGGCCTTGGTTTTGACTCAAAAGGAAATGCAGTAATGGCTCTTCTGTGAGTTCTTGGTAACATCTGTTCTGGAGTTTGGGAGAAAATCTGTAGGTCAGCAGCAGCTCAGATTCTAATGGAACAGAGTATGTTTGGTCCTGAGTATGAACCAGCTGAAGAGCATCATCACAAGCAGCTGGAGATTCTCCTGGAAGGAAACCCTTGATGCCCTAGTCACAACTGCCCTTGTGCGTGGACATGGGTAAACCTGTACAGGGAATGAGGTGGTCAAACAAAACATGTTAAGATCATAAACAAGGATGTCCCGATCAGGTTTTTTTAAATCTGATTCTGAGACGTTTAATTTTGAGTATCTCCCAGAACTGAGTTCCAATCCGATACTATTGGTAAAAAATGAACAAATTTAATAATAAATAAGTATTATGACATAAAAAAAATATATTTTTTAAATATATTTCTTATATTAACTTTCTTTTATCATTTAACTCCTAAATCACATGTGTCAAAGTCAAGGCCCGGGGGCCGGATCCGGCCCAGGAGGTAAATACATCCGGCCCTCCAGATCATTTTATAGTATTAACGGCCCAATGTTATCTTGTGTAATTGTGACAGGTTATATTTTATGGAGAGCAAAATCTTTTGAGATATTTAAGTTCATTTTATATAGAATGACATACAAGGAAAGAAATCTAAAAGTTTTTTTCTTTTTTCATATTTACTTTAATTCCAAATGTTTAATTTTGACAGAATATATTAATATATTATCATGGAGAGCAAAACATTGAAAGTTATTTAAGTTTTAAGTGTATTTATTCTGGAATAATATGCATGTCTGTTTTTAATCATATTTATATTTCTAAAGTTTAAAAGTTTTAACTATTTTTTTTAATGTTCAATAAAATGTTTATCCTGTTCAGCCTGCAACCTAACGCCTGCCTTAAATAGAGCTCATCTGTGAAGCAGCCTTAACAATCAAATAATGTTAGTGAACTATTAGGCCTACCAAGTAAAAACGTGAATAGTATTCACATAAAAAAGTTTGGTGATTTTAGCTTTAGTATCTTAAGAACTCTTGATCATTTTTGATCACATTGATTGATTCATATCTCAATAAAAAGTTCTCTGTCCAGGCCTTGTCTTTTGTTCCCTAGTTACATTTAGACCTGTAGCTCTAAAGGGTAGGGGGAAAGAGCAGCTGCAGACCAGTTTATACTTTCACTAATGTCAGATTCTCTATCATCCTGTTTGTGACGCCGGTTTCTTCAAGTATCTGCATTATATCAGCTCCTCACAGCCTTCAGCTGGGGCTCAGCTCCAGATTCTTGATAGCGAGCTGTACATGAAAGAGAAGTTAAAGTAACTCAAAACAAATGTGTGATAAATGGATATGCAACCCTATCACGGGTAAAAGGCAAGACCTTAAGATCTGGCGTAAACAGCCTCACTGCTGTCTGCTGTCTGAGGGAGGAGAGCGCCACTTTTATTAAAAAGAAACAAAAACCTGTTCTTTTTTCTGTTAAAAAGCCTTTGTGGTTTGTTGTTTGCATTAAGACAAACCAATAGAGAAACTTGCTATCAATTAAAAATTATTTTTAAGAGTTATTGATCCTGGAAGTCTGAATCTGTGAATATCTCGCTGGCTTAGCTTAGCTTAGCTGAACTGTTTATGTACGCCTTCTGCTAAAAACTAGCATCACAAAAAAAATGTTTTGATCCATTCATGAGAAGCAGACTTCTAGCACATTATTTTCTGGAATAATAAGCTTGAAATACAAAGCTATGATCATAATAAGAATAAATCAAATGTCCGATACTGATCAGGGGACAACATCGATATTGATGGAGTCATCAACCACATGATCAGGCCCAATTTCCGATCACGTGATCAGATCGGAACATCTCTACTTTTATCTTTCCCTGAATGATTTATCATGTGAGTTGGATTGTGTTTATTTACTTAATTATGATTGAATGGAATCAATGCAATTACTACAATCTGTTTTTTGACATTTCTAAAATTTTGATAAAGTTGTGTGTATGGATGTGTAATGGAAACGAAGCTCTTTTTTTAATACATTGAAGAGTGACTCTCCTTACAGTACCAAAGTCTGAGTCATGTCCCTGCTGGGAGCTCACCCAAGCATACAGCCAAATTTGTTTGTACCTATAGGCTGGAAGCAGCCATAACTGCAGAATTTGAACTGCTTGAGCAGAACTAAGAGAAGCAAGAGTTCTCTGATTTTAAAACAAATAGTTTGTGTCATGCATCACTACAGGGCATTGCCAAACGTTCAACAAATACAACAGAAATGTTATTTTTATCCACGTTCCGCATGTTGCTTGGCTGTAAACACTGTTGCTGTACAGCTTTCAACACATGATGCACCGAGTCCCGAGGCCTGGATCCATCACTCTGCATCAACTTGGGTCTGACATAGAACTATTTATGTAATTAGCAGGCAAATAAGACTAGCCAGGCCCGCTGTAGGGTCGAGAGTGAGTCACACAGCCCAAAATATCACAGAGTCACCGCCTGCTTGCGACTGCAGAGTCCACATCCTGACACAATAAGTAGGTGGGGTTCATCAGCGGTTTCTTCATCTGTGAGTCCCACCGCAGTTTTGTCAAATGTTATTTCTGATCAATCGAGGCAACAATTGACAGGGATGTTCATAGATGTGTGCAAAAGCAGGAGTCAGCACAATCCGGCTGACCTCATGGGTCACATAAACTCAGTCATGTTTTTGAGGCCATAGATGCTCTCTTTTAATATGTTGAAGTCAAATATTCTTCACAAGTTCTTTACAAGTTTACTGGGTCAGACCAACAGACATGAAGTCACTGGATCGAGAATCTCTGATGTCCCATTTAGAGCTCTGCAGAGAGAAAAAGGAAACCTGAGGAGGATTGCCATCTTGGTCAAAGTTTGCTCCGCCCATCTTGACAACAATCCAAAAATGGACGATTGGACGGAACAAAGTAAAAGGTGAGCTCCTCTGATTTGCCCATCAATCTGCCAATCAAAAAGACACACTCCTAAAAAGTGAAATTTAAGGGTCTAATAAACATCTACTAATCTATTTTAAATAATGCTAAGGGAACATCATGAATCCAAAAGTATAAATATATAAAAATAAATATGTTAATTGATCCACAAGTACTTGATAAGTTCAGAGTTTTTACTTTTTTTCTGGAATTCATCATAATAAAAGTCAGATTAAGTCTGATTAAAACTGTAAGATTGACCTGGACGCCTGTTTGCAAGAAGATCCACAGAAGACCATTATGAAAAAAAGTCAAACTGAAAGAAGAAGATGTTTCAGTTCAGAGAAAATAAATAAAGCAAAAAGAAAAGCCAACAAAGACGTGATTAGCAGTTTGAGTGCCTGTGTGGTCCTTTCCTGCTGTGGACCCACTACAGTCCAGAACCTCTTTGACTCGGTAACCACAGCCAGCCTCACTGCTGTGCTGACCTCAACCTACCACGCTGCTCCCACTGTCATTTATCACATCAGATTCTATTTTTGTACCAAAAAGATGAAGAAAAACTCAGTGCTGGCTCAAAAATTGCAAGTGAAGATTACAGGATGTTTTTGAAGTGAATAAACACTCACAACACACAGGAGAGTAAGAGCCTAAGATACATAACTATTTCTCTTCAACATGTTCTATTTTGTAAAATACTGCTGAAGACATCTATGTTTGAAAAGTTTGTGAAGCCGCAAAGATTTTCTCAACCTTCTGAGCGCAGATTCACCTCCCATACAGTAGGTGGCAGTGTGCACTGTTTTTAGTGAGTTAACGTCTGATAAATTAAAAAAAAGATATCGTAAAAAATTATTAAAAAATCCTTCAGAAATAGTTTCATGGTCTGCCTGTTGGATAAGAATTTTCACAATTCATTAAACCTTTAAAGTGTATTGGTTCACTTAAAGCGACCAGAGTTTGTTTCCCAGATAATCCGAAACAAATTTTCGGTCTGAATACACCTAAGCGGACCCTGGTATGGGACCAAGAACTGCTCTTTGACCCATCATTTAAGGTGGTCTCAGTTCATCAGTCTGAGATTCCTCAGTCTGAATAAGATCGAAAAAAAAGGCTACCTTAGCTGGACGTCACATGATATAAACAGAGTAGAAATAAAACCACCTACGACCCGCGGACAAATATAAAGCTACAATTATCATTTTATCAAAACAGTAAAGGGGTCCAAGTGTTTATTTGTAGAACGTTTATTTTAACGCAGCTGAAAACGATTCTTACATGCTTTACTTTGTCTTGTTACACACCATACAGTACAACTAGTGCTGCTGTAATGTCATTTTTAAGCTAGCTTGTAGTTCCTTAACAGAATTCCTCTCCTCACTGAAATGTGATCAGATGAATGCAGGATCGGTAGGACAACTTTAACGCGATACACATTGCTTCCCTCACTTCCCCGACAATCTATATGTCATTAACAGTTTTCCGCGTACATTCTTAGCTGCCTTTGTGCCAGTAACTGCCTTGCAGCATGCCTCCACCTTATAAAGTAGCAGTAAAAAGTGTTGAACCTGACATCAAGATAGACATTCAAAACTATAGCCAGATATAAAGCGTAAATCAGTGAACTATTCTGACAAGAATTGCAAAGCACAGGACGTCCATAATTTCTGCCTCTCGCTGCTTTGCTCTGCTCTTGTAATCCCTGGCCACTGACTGAAGAGCTCTTTAGTCACATGGTTGTGTTTTCACCCACAGACAGCCCATACCCCCCTGAAGCGGCAGTTGTGACTAAAGTTTTATGCTGTGTTTTTACACTGAGATGTTTTTAGTGAATAACATCCAATGAAGCAGTTTTGGAAAATTGCATCAGCATCCCCTGAACTTTGCCCTGGCTCACAAATGCAAACAACTCGTGAAGCATTTTGTCTCATCGAGAACCTGAGAGATCACAGGAGCTAAATGCTGCTAGGTTAACACTTGATGCGGAAGCGCTGCGGAGCGGAGTGCGCCGGGCATCTGCACTCTCCTGCATCTCACACTACATGTGCATTTTTCCGCGACAACAGTCGACTCGAGCTTCTGCTAGCTTACTTTTGTTTTTGCCATCATGGGTAAATTAACAACCTAAAGATACGACCCCATGTTTCTGCAAAGAAGAAGCAAGTATTTAGTAGGCCTACACTTGTTTAATGTATCTGTTGTTGAGACACACAGAGAGAAGAGTGTGTGTGTGTGTGCACGTGTGTGCGTTATGATTGTATGTTTTCATCTCTATAGTCTGTTTAGATAAAAAAAACATGATTGCATTTGACAATTGATTTATAGTGAACAATTGGTTATATTTTGAAAATGAACCTTGTTTTCTCATGTATCTTGATGTAACTTCCTGCCAGAATTGACGTGGATCGCTCGCGGCTCGTGCACAAAATAGACCAGATCCTGAAATGACCCGTTACATGGCGTGAGCCTTCCACAGAAGACCGTGGCACTCCACGCCTGGTGTGAACCACGCCATAGGTTAACAAGTGCGTTGAATGGAAGCAGCCTCCATTTCGCTCCGCTACGCGGTGCTTCGGCATCCAGTGTGAACAAGTGAAGCGTACCCTAGAGTGCAGTTCAAGCATCTTCAAGTCCAGAACAGAAGTCTGCTGGTGTCTGGTTATCCCATACTGGTTCACAAGCACAGCCGTACTCCGAAACCATCCAACAAGGACACCTACAGCCTTTTATCTCATGGAAATGAGAGCTTAGAGTCATAATTCCTACGACTTTTGAAGAAAGACCATATGTATCAGGAATTCACTTGTGTTCCCCAAATGTGGACAAAAGTGGACAGGATATCATGTCTGCCATGGACACCAGTGAAGATAAAAAAATCCTTGGAAAAAAAAAGTTCAGCGCACTGTCTTGTGGGGTCTAGATGGCCCCACTTTTAACGTAAACATGCCTACTGTAGCACAAGGGTTGAGAAAACAGATCTATTAACAGTAGTAGTAATAGTAACCTGTTACTCCTGTGAATGTTTATGCAAATTGTTTTGGTCCATGATGGTGTTAACTCTCTTTATCTGTCTGAATGAAGACGTGAGTCCTGGTGCACAGATGTGTGCGGTCATCATGAGTGTATGTGAGTCTGTAGAATGAGGTGGCGAGTGGAAGTTGGTGGTTTCTGTGAGGAACCCTAAAACCACCTGCTCTTCCTTCCAGTCCCTTGAAGTTCATTTGTTTTTGCTTCAGTCAGGGGATGGATTGTTGAACGGTCACCAGGCAGGAAGAGGCTGACCACAAAGTGTCCTGCGCTCGGTCGCACTTCCAGTAAAATCTGCCTCAGTGTTTAAGCACCATAGAAACCAGACATCAGACTGTTTTCTTCTACAGTTTTTAAGCATCAGTTGCATAAAAAGTAACAAAACATTTGATCAGAATGGTTTTAGTGACTTAGTTGTGTAAAAAAGAATGGATCTAGTTTATTAGAAGAGCAGTTTTTGTAAGGTTACATAATGTTTAAGACTCTCTGTCCACCTGGATGAAGACCATAAACATGACAAACTTTTGGTTCTTGAGTCTTCATTTCAGCCACAAAGACCTAACAGAGAGCTTCAGCTCAGGTATCATTGATGGCTGCACTGCCAAACTCTAACACACCTCTGACTCTGAAAAACCAGAAAACATAACAAGTTTTATAAAGTTCAGGCCCAATGTGCGACTATAAATATTAGCGAAGCTTCAGAAGGATCTCACTTGGTTTCAGGAAGGCTGGACTGCAGACAATTCCACTTCATAATGTTGCATGAGACTAACATTCAGGGATTCTGTCTGTCTCTGATCATTGTTCTCATCCTTTTCTGTGGATCTTCAGGAGCTTCACTTTATCAACAAAAAGGTGAGTCCTTTTTTATTCCGTTTTTTTTCCAAACTTCTCCCTCAGTTTATTTGAAGCATTCGAATCACCAGGTTCAGAGCTGTTGGTCGCACAAACAAGCTGAATCATCTCTGCGTTCTTTCCCAGGTGTTTGTTCGTACAAAGAAAAGTTCTACAAACCCGGAGAGTCTTTCCGGAGAGGCTGCGACAAATGTTTCTGCCATCACTTTGGGTTTTACTGCTTTGAGTGAGTTTGATTTTACCTTTCAGCTTTTATTTGCAAATCTATCCTTTTCGGAAGTTTGACTTTGCTTTCTTCCACTCCTGCAGACCAACGAAACCCACCTCGTGGCCAAAGAAGTGTCATCGGATCAGAACCAACTGTGGTTACACTGTTGTTTATAAGGAGAACCCTTTAAAGGAGTGTTGCGCCTACAGCTGGATAGGATGAGAAGGCGGGACCACAGAAAATTAATCGAGGATGCATGAATTAAATCAATTTCTTCCAAATTAATATGACCAAATCTGATGTTTGTGAATGTCTTCTCCTTTCATTTTTCTAGTTGACAGTTTTTCGTGATTATTATCAGAAATATTCACATTTAGCTATTTTTCAGTTGACTTCACTAATGTTTTTTCAAAGGATAACACACTACTAAAGATTGTTTGTTGATTATTTTTGTCTGAAATGTTCAATTTTTGTCTTGTGAAATGCAAACATTTAAAAACTTTAAAAACCAAGCAACCATTGATATTTAATATTTTATATTTGTCATAATTCCAGCAGGAAAAGAAAACATGAGCTTCCCTTCAGTCTAAAAAAATAACCGTCTCGCCTCACAGTTCAGTAATAACTGCTGGAGCTGCAGGAATTCCTGCGTGGTCAGCACTCGAGACGCCATGTGAGGTGACACGACAAATGAAGCTGAAATTGGCTTCATCTGTGATATCTAACTGAATATTAAATCTTGGAGTGGTTTTTCCCTTTAGTTTGCCTGACAGGAAGTATGGACTCATGAAAACCGATGGTTCTAAATTGGTAGTAATGTTTTAAAGGATGTTCTAACATGTAAAGTTATATAGTGACTCGTCATGAATCACAAACAAAACCAACTTATTGTGCAAAAAATAGCAGCTCAACCTGTAAAACTGAGTTTTAAAATATGTTCATGTGTGACATAATGCATGTTCAAATGTTACCAACAGAAAACATAAATGAAATGCTCTGGATGATCAATGAATAAAAATTAAAATTTAGTGATTTACACTGATATTTCTCAAAGTTCTTCCCCACCTCAGACTTGGCTCTGGTTATTCTTACATCTAAACAGAAATCTTAATTTTACACTAATGATAAAACAGAAAATCCTTCACAAGTGCAGACATTATTATTATTATTTGGACCAAACCCGGCCCTCTGGGTGATTCTATCCGGCCCTCCAGATCATTTTATTTTATTGTTATTAATGGCCCGATGTTATCTTGTGCTCATTTCTAACTGGTATAATTTTGACAAAGTATATTTTTAAGCAGAGCAAAATATTAAAAGTTATTTACAGTTTAAGATTAATTATTCTGGAATAATGTATCATCTTATTATTCATAATTTTGTTATAAAGTTACGGTTTTAAAGTTTTAAAAATTGGTATTCTGCTAGTTTTTGACTATTTTGACATTTAGTAAGATTTTTTAAAGCTATTTTTGAGTTTAGCTAGTATTTTAGCTACATGCTAGCTGTTTTGGTTGAATTAGGTTTCTTTCAAAAGTTTTTGAAGCCTGTTTTGGAGATAGGCTAATATTTACACGCTACCTGTTTTGGTAAATTTAGGCTTTTTTCAGTTTTTAGGCTATTTTGAGGTTTAGCTATTTTTTCAGCCACATGCTATCATTTAGAGGCAGTATTTGTTGTTTTGTTTGTTTGCTTGTTTGTTTTAGGCTAATTTGGCATTTAGCTAATGTTTCAGCTATCAGCTTCAGTGTTTTTAGCTATCAATTTCAGCATATTCAGCAACCAAATTCAGCTTACAGCATTCACAGTAGCATTACTGCAGGTAATGTTAAATATCTAGTTCATAATTATGTTAAAAAAAAGTTCAGTTTTTCAGTGTTCAATTTACTGTTCGGGCCGTGATCTAAGGTGTGTTCTGGATTTTGGGCCCTTGTGCGATTGAGTTTGACATCCCTGCTTTAGGTGGACAAAAATGAATGCCTGTCCTCAAAAATGTTTAAATCCAAATTCTTTATCTATCTGAATTTACTCAGAATTCAATAAAAACACAAATCTTGGTTTGTTTCCTTCAGCACCAAATTCAAAAGTTTAGGAAACAAAAATCAGTGTGAAGGTTTATCAGTTTCAATAAACTTTTCTGCATTTTAGTGATGTTTGTGTCAGAACTTACAGCAAGCAAATGTTGTGTTTGTGTCACTTAAATGCTATAAAAGGACACATAAATGTTATAAATGCTAAATATAACAGCTAAGTGTTGTTTAAAATTTAATTGAAACGTTTTTCTTCTGTTTACAAATTGTGGAATAGAGGAATAAAATCACCAAAATTGTTATATATTGACTTACTGAATGAAGTCTGTGCTCATTCCTTCTGAAGAAACACATGGATAACCTGTCTGTAGAAGTCGTCCTTTTCTTTCTTCAGTTTTCAAAGTTTTTCTGTCTGAATGAAGATCTCTGCCAGGAATTCCGGAGTTTAAAGATGTAGTCTTCCATTTAGAAAAACCTGCACTTGACTTGCTACCACTAACTCTATTATTCTTTAGCGGCGTTGTCACATTCTCTGGGCTCACCAGCGCCATCTGCCTTGTTGCATAAGTACTTGGGTGAGGCAGGCTTACTGCAGGCCTCTAAAGCGCATTTTTAGCAGATCTGTTAACTGTTACCGTTGTCATCAGACACATGGTGAGCAATAATAAAAAATAGGTAATTAGAATTAAAGCGTCTTTTATGATTAAAGAAAGAT
Organism: Oryzias melastigma; assembly: GCF_002922805.2. Taxonomy (NCBI): domain Eukaryota; kingdom Metazoa; phylum Chordata; class Actinopteri; order Beloniformes; family Adrianichthyidae; genus Oryzias; species Oryzias melastigma. The sequence continues at coordinate 28,813,903 of NC_050518.1, forward strand.
TCAAACAGTAAAGTGCATGTGTCAGCTGAAGGGCTGCCGGAGCCTCACTTGCCGAAACTCCTAAAATGTGCTACTTTTT
>NC_050518.1:28815184-28825865 GCF_002922805.2 Oryzias melastigma
GAATGCATGTCCTCAAAAATGTTTAAATCCAAATTCTTGATCTATCTGAATTTACTCAGAATTCAATAAAAAACAAATCTTGGTTTGTTTCCTTCAGCACCAAATTCAAAAGTTTAGGAAACAAAAATCAGTGTGAAGGTTTATCCGTTTCAATAAACTTTTCTGCATTTTAGTGATGTTTGTGTCAGAATTTATAGCAAGCAAATGTTGTGCTTGTGTCACTTAAATGCTATAAAAGGACACATAAATGTTATAAATGCTAAATATAGCAGCTAAGTGTTGTTTAAAATTTCATTTAAACATTTTTCTTCTGTTTACAAGCTGTGGAACAGAGGAATAAAATCACCAAAATTGTTATAGAGTGACTTACTGAATGAAGTCTGTGCTCATTCCTTCCTTCTACCTGTCTGTAGAAGTCGTCCTTTTCTTTCTTCAGTTTTCAAAGTTTTTCTGTCTGAATGAAGATCTCTGCCAGGAACGTTTCTCCACAAATTCCTGAGTTTAAAGATGTAGTCTTCCATTTAGAAAAACCTGCACTTGACTTGCTACTACTAACTCTATTATTCTTTAGCGGCGTTGTCACATTCTCTGGGCTCACCAGCGCCATCTGCCTTGTGGCATAAGTACTTGGTGAGGCAGGCTTACTGCAGGCCTCTAAAGCGCATTTTTAGCAGATGAGAATAAATGAGTCGCAAACTGTTACCATTGTCATCGGACATATGGTGAGCAATAGAAAAATGAAGTAATTAGAATTAAAGCGTCTTTTATGATTATAGAAAGATTCAAACAGTAAAGTGCATGCGTCAGCTGCAGGGCTGCCGGAGCCTCACCTGCCGAAACTCCTAAAATGTGCTACTTTTTTATTTATTTTTTTCACTAAAAAAGGAAAAAAAACATGAAAAAGGTGTCATGTCAAAAACACATTTGATTTTTATTTTTGAAAATGGAAAAGTATATTCATATTTATGTATCTATTTTTAAGCTATGTTCTCCCCTGACCGTCTGTCACTGACTATAAGATTAAAATTGATCTTTCACATTTAATATCATTTTTTTTATACTTTGAAATTTAGCCTTTAAATCAGTATGTTTTTAGATGAGAAATAAAGCACTTTTGTTTGTAATCAATTCTGATGTAAAGAACATTTATAAAATGGCTAATGGACTAATATTTATTTTCTAAACGTCTGGTTCTCTGTAGAAAAGAGCGTCTTAAGGCTCAACTATGACCTTCAGGGGGTGTTACAATTGAAATGTTCAAATGTGGGCGTGGTCTCTCACATGACCACAGGTCTGTCCACCTTTATATACTGTCTGCTCTGAACTCCGTCAGCTTCTCGTCTGAATGTAGAGTTCAGAAGGAAAAGTTCTGTTCTCTTTCTGCAGTTCAGTAAATCATTTATTACTGGGATTAATCTGATTTTAATCCAATTACGTCAGAATTAAATAAATAAAAATTGCTTTCTTTATTTACGACTATCGTTTGACTTTAAAGATCAGTGAATGAATAAAAGCGTTTAGCTTGGCAGCATCAAACTCCTCCCAGCGTGACAGCATTTGGTTTTAATAAGGACTCAAAGGTTCCACATTCAAGTTTCATGAGTAAAAAAGAGCTGCAAGAGAAAAAGCTGAAAGTGCTGGCGGCGCTCCGGTGGATTAGCTGATCTGATTCTGTGTCTGAGGCTAAGAGCCGGATGACATCCAGGGGAATTCCCTCCCTATGAAAATTTAAAGATGCCCCGAAACCGCCGAGGTCTGGCTGATGAAAGCATCTGACAGTGAGGTCTGCAGGGCCTTTCTGAGGCTAACAGGGGGTCAGCCATGGATGTTGGAGGCACTGTGCAGCCGTGGCTCTCCTCTCCGGGTGATAATCCAGCATACGACAAAGAAAGTCTGAGAATGCAGAAGCGTCCTGAAGCAGGAAGTTGTATTTCTCTACCAAAACATCGTAAAGGCTCCAGAACCTGAGTGGGCCGACATGGAGAAGATCACCTGCACGGGAAGAATCACACTTTCACGTTGAAAAAATTAAAAAGACAAAGAAGTATGTTGTAGAAATGCGAGACTGACCTCTGCGGCTGAAATAATCTGCAGAATATTTACCCGAGAAGGCAACAGCCGGTGGGATTTTACCCAGCAGCCCCACAATCTGAGCGATGTGGTCTGCGAAGGAAAGGAGAGCGTCATCAGTTACTGCGGGGCTGCAGTGAAATCAGATTTAATCCTGGATCACATTTCTGCTGCAGAAATGCTACCCCCACCTTCCTCCAGAGAGACAGAGTCGCTGGCGTTGGGTCGGAACAGAGAGTCTCCAGTGACCAGCTCGAAGGCCTGGAAGAATCAGAGGACCGTTTAGGATCCAGACATGCTGGAAGAACTTTGAATTCTCCTCCAGACTGCAGAGGTAAAACTTCAGAACGCTTAAGTAAAAAAAAAAAAAAAAAAACACAACAAGTACTTCTGTCTGGTTTCTACTTTAATTTTATTGCACTTCAGACTAAAGTAACTTCCTCATAACTTTTCAGTGGCAACTAGTTTTAAGACCGTAAATCAAATCAAAACAAATCAAACTTTATTTGTGTGACATTTTTCCAAAAATGTATTCCACTCAAAGTGCTTTACATAGAAACATAATCACATTTTAAAAACAAAGAACAAGACATCACTCAAGGAAAATTTCTAGAACCCATATAATGCCCTCAAACACACACACACACCCAGGTGCACGCAAACACACGCCGACATACAGTATTTCCACACCATGGTAGGAAGAAAAATAAATACATAAATAATTACTAAAATGATGGAAAGTCGAAATCTGGCTTTGTACTGAAGTGAGGAAACAATATTTTAGGGACCTGTCCACACCAGTGACCCCCAATCAAGTTTACAGAATATGCTACCACAGGACCCCCAATCTAAGCGCCAGACCCGGGAGATCCCACTGCAGCGACCCCGTTCACTGAGAAAGGTCAATCACTGAATTGGAGGAGCCCTCAGAGGAAGACACTGGAGTTAAAAATGTAAAAGGAGTAAAATAGAAATAAAACATAACCAGACAAGTAAATAAATAACATAGACATAAATCAGTAAATGCAAATAAATATCAATTAAGTAAAAAGGAGCATAGAAAAATATCAAATAACTTTCTAGATGTTAACTAAAAGCCAGATTATAAAGGTAAATGGCGTATACTTGTATAGTGCTTTCTACCCTCCTTCAAGGGCCCAAAGCGCTTCACAGTCACAGACCCATTCACCCATTCACACACACATTCACACACTGGTGGTGGCTCCACTGCCGAACACTGGCGCCAACCTCCCACCAGAGGCAATTTGGGGTTCAGTGTCTTGCCCAAGGACACTTCGACACATAGGCGGGCAAGGCGGAGTCGAACCTGCTCACTTCTGATCAGGAGTCGACCGCCCTACCACTGCACCACGGCCGGTAGGTCTTGAGCCTTCCTTTAAAAACATGAACAGTCTCTGCGGCCCTGAGGCATTCTGGGAGGCTGTTCTACAGGCGAGGTCCATAGTAACTGAATGTCTTTTGGAATAATAAAGGGCCTGTCCCAGAGGACCTCAGGGTCCACGAGGGCTCATGCCTTAAAATCATATCAGATAGAAATGAAACAGAAATTTTGCAATTTTAGTTGGTTGCGTAAGCGGAAATTTGCTCAACTTTAGAAAACCCTTTTAAAAATGATATTTTAAAAACTTTTCAGAGCCATCAGCTGTTAAGTTTGAAATGTGAATAAACTGTGACTGTCTAACAGTTTAGTGTGGAAGATGAGCTTCAAATGGGACAGAGAACGTTACTCGCTTTATTTCTTTCAAGTCAATGCTAACAAGTGTTCAAACTTGTAGAACTACACCTGTTTAGCTCTGGAGAAAAAGCCGATGAGATACAGTTTTTCCTCTGGGAATCAGCTGATCACGTGAGCAGTTACGGTATGTCAAAGGAAAAAAAGGTTGAAACCTCAAAACAGGCGGTTCAGGTCGAGGACTTCGGAGCAAATGTTTTTTTTCTTTTGCACCCGGCTCTGGCAGGGGGAGGGACTTCTGGCTATTGATTTTTGAGCGCCACATTTTTATAGCCCCTCACAACCCAAAACATTAGCAAAGCAGCAAAAACAGTGAACAATATCAGAAATATCCAGTTATGCAGTTTAGATCCGGATTCCAGCTCAGACGGGGAAAACACAGACGTTCATGGATCTATTTGTCTACAAGTGGATGCATCAGAATGGGGCGGAGCAAGGAGCTTGTGACCCCGCCCATTTCAGTTGCTGTGTCACAATTTAGAGCTTTTTGAAACTCCACATTTTTTATACGTTCCTAATTCAACATTTGAATAAAAAAAATACTCTGAAATGCAACAATAAGCTTAATTTTCTTTATACTTGTCCTTCATCATCCAAAAAATTATCCAAGAACATGTTAAAAACACTGTTTTCATCAGAGTGGGTCGATAACAAAATGTTATTTTAAGAAATTTCTCTTTTTTCTTTATGTGCATATTATTTTGAAGCAGAATGGTGAACAATTTTGTTTCAAGGAATATTTATTGAAACTGGAAACTTTTATTTGACTCAGAACACAGAATAAATGCATTTAACAACAGCAAGACAGAAGTTTGAAAGCTAACATACTTTTGTGTATAATTCAAGAGAAACTTGTATGATTCTAGTCTTACTCTTGGATGATTTTATTTAAAAGCAATAATTTCGAGAGGGATATAATTAAGCATGAGAGTTGATAGTTCATTTCAAGATTTGATTTAGTCTTAAAGAGGTGAGACGCTGCAGCAGAGACAAATTCTACTGGTTCTATTCTAATGAAAATCCAAAAAACGTTTTGTATTTTATATTTTTTTCACTCATTTTGAGAATGACACATTTTCCCATATGGGGATGTTTTTTATTTTGATTTGTTTTAAAAGTGGAGAGTTGTTGATGACTCTTTAGAGTGAAGGGACTAAAAAGCCGTGACATCATTTCAAAATGGACCTACAATAATTTCAGTGGGAGTTTATGGTGGGAAAAGTCCACTTTCTCATTTCAGTGATGAATTGTCTTTTATTATCTTTTTCCTTTGTTATTATTGCTGAAATTGCTTGAAATAAACTTATATCAATTAAATGAACAAATAAAATGTCTAAAATGAATTTAAAAAACTTTGTGAAATTCAAAAAGACATAAAAAAAACATGAATTTCTGTAAGCTCAAACATATGTACTAAGGAGAACTCTTTGAAACAGATGGGGATTTTCAAAATAAAAATGGTGATGATTGACACAAGTGAGAACCTGACAAACCTCCTGAAAGTTTGATTTGATCGCAGTTTTTGACTTAGTTCCATGTTTTTTTTCTCTCCGACCCGGTAAAGACATTCCAAATACTGCCTCTGAATCCCATCAGAATCGTCTCTAAACAAAAATCAAAGTTTCTTGAACAGATTATTGGGGGGGAACTCGTATTTTTGGATTTCAGAGGAGTGGTTTTGTTTCTCACCATGCAGGCGACGCTCCAGATGTCAGCAGGCGGGCCGTACTCAGAACCCAGCAGGACCTCCAGGGAGCGGTACTGCCGGGTCTGGATCTCCTCACAGAAGTGCTTGTACTGGTCCAGAAAAACAGGCAGAATGAGACTTCCTCTTCAAGAGTGAGAGACACAAAAACTGCAAGAAGAATTTAGATTTGGGAATTTGTTCACAGACGTTCCTGAGATCATCATCAACCTTCTCAACGTTTCTGATGTCTGAATCTCACTTTTCCCAGTTTACTTTCACAGACACTCATGAAGATGTCTGCACATCTCCTTCTGACTCACACATACAAAAGGGAGAAAATTCATGTTTTTTAATTTGTTTATACTTCTAGCCTCATGGAGGCGGAGCTTCCTGTGACTGACTGACTTTCTTGGTATTTTAAAACCCTCGTGGTGTTTTTCATTTTCTTTCCGTCACAAAGTTTTGCTTTTGTGAGAGCACACTTCTAGTCAAGACTGTCACAGACTGGTTTTTACATTTAGTTTCTATAAGTTCAAAAGTGAGAAAAGGAGAAACAACATTCCCATAAATACATTTAAAAATTGAAGTTTTTTCTAAACTGATGAAGGACAAAATAGAAAATTGGACGTTCTGAATTTACATTTACGTTTTTCTACTTCAGATTTCATCTGGATTTGGTGAATCATTTCTATGTTCACAGTGAGTTCATTTGTTAATTTTCCTAAACCTTTCTGTGTTATTATTAGCTCAAGAAATACAATAACTCTCCAAAAAATTGCATAAATGAATATAAACTTGCCCCGGTTCGAATCCCGGCTGGGACCTTTCTGTGTGGAGTTTGCATGTTCTCCCCGTGCATGCGTGGGTTTTCACCGGGGACTCCGGCTTCCTCCCACCGTCCAAAAACATGCTTCATAGGTTAATTGGTGACTCTAAATTGCCCCTAGGTGTGGATGTGAGAGTGGATGTGTGAGTGGTTGCGGCCCTGCGACAGACTGGCGACCTGTCCAGGGTGTACCCCGCCTTCGCCCTTCAGTAACCGGGTTAGGCTCCGGCACCCCCGCGACCCCAAATGGGACAAAGCGGTCAAGAAGATGGATGGATGGAATATAAACTTAAAGCACAACTTTGTTTTTAAAAGTAGTGTAAAAATTGTCTTAAAATTTAATAACCAATCCTGTCAGCTAAAATAAATCCTGACACTATCTGCTAATCTATAAGTGTGGATGCTGAAGTTAAAGCTGGAGACTGAGGAGGCTAAAATGCAGAATAAATATTACCAAAATAAAAGCACTTTGCATTTTTCCAGAATAAAAGGACTTTTACATGAGGGTAAATATGGTTAAAAGACATTTAATGGAACAGAAAATTCCAAAACAACAAAAGAATCTTGATCTTAGCTTAAGTTTTAGAAGCGTTTTCCATTCATTTTCAACTTAATGTTCAAAAATCACTAAAGAGAAGGAGGAGAGGAGAACCAGCTGGAGAACATTTTAAAGGCCAGATTGGTTGAAACATCTGAAAATGCATTAGAGTCCAAATGGGCTGAAAAACTCTCCTACAGTGAGAAAAAAGGACGCATCTCTGTGTGTTTACATCCCAGAATATTCCACAGAACTTTAGCATTTTTCCCTAAGCCTGGATGAGGAATTTTCCAGGATAACTTCTGCGTGACACACTGAGCGCGCTCACCACCCAGCAGGAACTCCCCAGGTCAGCGATCTTCACCGTGACCTCCTTCAAGTTGCGGCAGTCAAACGCTTCCTTTTCTGAGAGAAACAACAAGAGATCATCTTACTCCTAAACTTTTCACACAAATCAGAAAAAATTGAAAAAAATCCTGAACGTTCATGTTATCCTGTTGTTTCTTCAACATATTGCAAAGGTGTCGACCTCCTATGAGACCTGTGTGTCCATTACTGGTTACCATAGTGACAGCAGCTACATAAATATAAACAACTGTCTTGTGAAACTCTCCTGCATGTGTGGAACCAGAGAACCTGTGTTTTTGGCCTTCATCCCAGCCGAGAAGCAGAGGCTGCTGCCCCCTGCTGGTGATGGGAGGTACTGCGGCTGCAGACACAGCAGGATGTTCTCGGGTTTGATGTCCGTGTGGATGATTTTGCAGCGAGAGTGCAGATGGTCGAGGCCCCGAAGAACCTGCAGAGAAGCACAAAGGCGGAGGGGGGTGTTGAGGATGCTCAGGTGTTTCTGACTGTTTGCATTAGCAGGATGGAGTTCAAGGTTATGTAACAGAGGGAATCAGCCACTCAGAGTTCCAGAACTTCCCTGAGTTCTCTCCTTGCAGCTGGTGAAAGGTCACAGGGGAAGTCTGACCTGATTCCTTTCAGACATGATGTATGTGGAGCTTTAACTCATCTGTGGGTGACCTACCTGAGAGAGGATCTGTTTGAGCCACGGCGGCGGGAGCCCCGGATTCCCAAAACACAGCTGCCAGCTTCTCAGATCGGGTCCCAACAGCTCCAGAACCAGACATACGTCTGATCAGCAGGAGTCAAGGTCATGTTCTCAAACTGTCAGCCAGCAACTCCTCATGTCAAACTCTGAGCCTTTGCCAGGAGAGGCGGTTTCTCAAAGGAATACGGACTCCGTTGACCCCAACGACCTTGAACTCGTCCAGCAGCTGCACGATGGCGGGGTGACGGGTCGCAGGACCGCTGGCCTGGAGGAACACCAGAGAGAAGGAGCTTGTGTTTTAGTGTTTGCATATTAAAAGGGGAGAAAGGAAAAATGAGGTTAAGGAGCTGCAAAGAAAACAAAGTGACACTTGCAGGAGGTGTGAGGTCAAAGAGGAGAAGCAGGAGCCGCTTACACATCGCAGCAGAGCCGTCTCATCATGTCCCGCCTGGGAGAAGCCAGCTCCGCTCTTCAGCACCTTCACGGCGACACGCCGGCATGACCTGCCAACACCAACTCTTATCAGGGCGTCTGCGAGCTGCAGGAGGAGTCCAGCACATGCTGGGCCTCCGAAGCCTCTGTGATGTCTCCAACCAAAACGTTGAGTTTCTTTTATTTGTTTCACTCCAGCAGAGAACCAAAGAATCCACTTCTACAAGATCATTTTCCTCCATTAGACTCTTGAAGGGGTCATACCATGAAAAAACAACTTTTCGAGGTTTTAAGTGTCATGAAATGGGCGGCACCAACACACAGCGGCAGGTGGAGCCTCAGGAATCGGGTCGTTTTACTTCTGGTTAGGAAAAACTCACAAAAAATAACTAACATTTTTAGTGTTTCAAAGGCAATATATGATCATTTATATGGACATTGTTCACTCTGAAAGGTTTAAGAAAATCATGGTAGGGCCCCTTTAAGGAAATCTTCCTGTTTGGTCAAAGAGAAAGTAAATGGAGACAGATCAGTTCAGTGAATGACCACCAGGGGGCAAGTTGCACAATTCAGTCAAGCTACAATTTGATTCAATTCACAGTTTTAAATAAACAATTTCAATTATTTTCTCAACATAATGAATTAAAGGTATTTTAAAGCCAAGTATGTTTTCTTTTTGCCCCTTACATCAAACTATCTGTTTTTCTATTAACAGAAATGATTCAACACACATAAAAAATATACATAATACTGAAATGATCACAAATCTTTTCATACTCGGTTCATGTTGTGCTCCATGAGACAGACCGCTCTGCACCCGCTCAGTGAAACCCCTCCACCCACTGAGCGCGTGCTGAATGTTCAACCCGGTTCAACATTTTTACACATTATCACAGCAGCGCAGCACCACTTGCAGATAAATAGATCCATGAATGTCTTTGTTTTACTCATCTGAGCTGAAATCTGGATCAAAACTGTTTCACTGCTAATGTTAGCTTGGGGGTGTGAGGGCTGTAAGCTAGTGGGGGAGGGGGTAAACAGAGAGCTGTCAGTTATGGGTGATAGGAAGAGGGGGCGGGGTTGCTTTATGCCAACAGTCCCACCCACAACACAGAGGTGAATTTCTAATGAACGCCTGCCGCCCTGCAGAAACTATGTCCTATAAAATTAGACGTTTTCTAAATTTGCTGAAAAATTGCATAATTCTAACTAAAAGACCATTGGGAACACTTAAAATAGGTCCAAAGACAATTATTAGGACATATATTAGTTTTTAGGACATAAATGTGGAGGTCTACACTGAAAAAAGTGAAATATTTTGTTGTATTTGAAATTATTAGTTTGCATCAAATAAAAATTTGAGTTGGTGGGTAACTCAAAAATTGTATTTGATATCACAAACTACAATTTTTTTTTAAACTGATCCATTATTTTACTTTTTTCAGTGTAGAACATCAAGTAAGATTTTTCAGTCAAAATGATGGATTTATATGGAAACACATGATTTATTTTGCATAAAAATCTATTTTATTCGAACAGTTTTCTGTCCATCTGCAACACTCCAGCTTTGTTTCTTTGTGAACATACCTGAGATCCCAGCAGAGCCACACAGTGGAGAAGAAGCCCCAGCCCAGCTTTGACTCCACCTGGTATCTTCTGTTGAAGGTGTCACCGATGTGGACGGGATGGTACCCTCCTGCACAAACCGCAGACGGTTTAGTAAATGTTAAAGTCCAGCCATGTGGCAGTGGAGAGGCATTAGTGAGTTAGTATTCTCCGTCTCATCCTAAAGTAAAAGTCATTTTTCTCCAAGCTCATATCCAGTGTCAGCTCCTGTTTTGTTAAGAAGCTCTCCTTGAATAAAACCCTGAACTGTTAGTATTTTCTGTTGGATTCATTCGGTTTTTTTCTACTTTTACAAAAACAAACAAAAAAAAAAATTCTCCTGAAGCTTGTTTTGTCAGTGTTTGTTTGTGGTGTTCTCACCATAACAATAGTCTCGGGGGTCTTCAGAGTCCCGCCTCTCCAGAAGGGCAGGATGCTCGTGGTTACCGAGAGCTCTGAAAAGAAGACCCGCTCCATCTTCAGCCCTACAAATCCATGCAAAGATGTCGCTTTAAACTTTATTCTCCTGCACAGAGACGTCTATAAATCTATAAAGACGTCTAATAAATAAATGTTCTTGTAATTCTTGAATAGACCACTAGGGGGTGAATGCATTCATTCATTCATTCATCTCCCTGACCGCTTCTTCCCTTTCGGGGTCGCGGGGGTGCCGGAGCCTATCCCGGCTACTGATGGGCGAAGGCGGGGTACACCCT
>NC_050518.1:28826370-28827858 GCF_002922805.2 Oryzias melastigma
GATTGAGGCCCTGAGACAGACTGGCGACCTGTCCAGGGTGTACCCCGCCTTCGCCCATCAGTAGCCGGGATAGGCTCCAGCACCCCCGGAAGGGACAAAGCGGTCAAGAAAATAGATGGATGGAAAAATAATAAAGAAAATGTTTGATTACTTTGACAGTTTTATGTGAGGATATTTATTTAAAGTATATATGTATATAAAATTTATATTTAGAGCTTGTTTAATCATCGATTAGTCAATGTAAAACTAAAAAAAAGTATCTAAAGTAAAAAAAAATGTCATAAAGCATCGAAGCTACATTTGTTTTAATGTTATCATAAACAGACAATAAAAAATACATCCTAACTGTTTAATCTCTGCTTCTTCCAGGGTTCCTCAGGGTTCTGTCCTCAGCCCCTTTCACATCTCTAAGCTCTTTCATTTGTTTAGGCAACTTCACCACCATTTCATGATCTTCACTGATCATCATCATCATCATCATCCTCTGTGACGGCTTAACCTGACTGGATCAAATGAACTGAAGGTTTGCTCTGTGCAGCATCAGCTTTGTGCTTGCATGACCTGTTTCCTCGCTTATCTTAAACTTGTACTAGCTTTATTCCTTTGAAAATTTGTATGAGTAGAAAAAAGCAAAGTATCAAGTGAATTCCTTTACAGTTTCATCCAGTGATAGACAAAGACATAACTGAATGGTACACCATTACAAAAGAGGGGAATCTATTTAGCTTTAAGGAATTTTAAAAATACAAATCAAGACTGGCAAATCAAGATTTGCTTAGGTACCTACAAATTTAGCATTTTTTTTTACAAAGGAAAATAAATCTAATCTAAAACAAGAAAGATACAGGATAACCAAAGTAATATCAGATGTTTAAAAACACAGCAAAACAAGGGTCATTTCAACATTGTACCATTCTTTTACTGAAAATAGGAAAAGTTAATCACTCTCTTAAAATGAAATGGGAACCTGATCCTGAAATTACAGAAGAAGACCGGTTTAAACTGTGTCTCTGACAGTGCTCTTCTATACCAGCCCTCAAATATGGAAGGGATTTGCATGATTTTATAATGCCACAAAAAAAAAGTAAACAACTAAAAATTCCACAATCTTCTTGGAGACAATGAGGGAGTCAGGAAGGGGATCATACACATATATTTTGGTCATGTCCTAGAAGACAACCTTTCTGAAATTTATTTATTTATTTTATTTATTTCTTCATTTATTTGACAGGGACATTGCATATTAAAAAGCATTCCTGCCAATGCACCAAAGTTAGCTTGAGAGCCATTTTTCATCTGCTGTCCCTGAACTGATGATAGAATTGTCTCACTATAAAGTGTGAATGATGTTAAAACTGTTCACCTGCCAAATGAGTTTAAACTCTGTATCTAGGGGATTACAAAAATGGGAAAAATGGTTCCAAATATGTGGAAACCCACTAAAATTTCCAGAGGATTTTAAAGATTTGTAGTAACACTCCCAAAAAA
>NC_050518.1:28828003-28831572 GCF_002922805.2 Oryzias melastigma
AACACTGCCAGTCAGCTCCAGTTTTAATTATCTGGAAAGTCCTGGTTTCGCCATGGTTCAGATCCCTGAGGTTCCTGAGACTTGACACTCAAAAAACATGAACTCTCAAATCAGCTAAACTATCCATCAAGAAAGTTCACTATGAGCAACAACTAAAAACGTGAAGTTCAGTTCAAAACCAACAGACTTCTTTTAAAGGTGTGCTGAGCATCTACTGAAAATAACTTCCCACGTTGACCCCCCGCGTGTGGAAACTTGTCTTGGCTCGGAGGGCATCGGAAATTACACTATTTCTGAGTCTGAGGCAAATCATGTCGCTGTCTTCTTCTGCAACCTGAGAGCTCTACGGCCCAGCTGCCCGGGCTCCAGTTACAGTGACAGGACGGCAGAAGAGGTCACGGCGGGCCTGAAAATAATGTTGACTTTTTACGCGTACATGGATCTCTAAAGAACAGCTGAGCAACGCCTATTCTTTCCATAATTTTACACAGAACCTTAAAACAGCAATAAAAACAATCCGTCAGAGCCTGAAACGTGCTTAGTCTGCATTATTGGTGCTAAAAATAGCTGCTGAATTGCAGGACAAAAAAGGAGATGCTTTTTTGTGTGTTCATGCAGAACTGCAAGGTCAGATACGATGAAGGAAGAACAATGGAGTTCCAGTGTTTTCAAACTTTCATAAATCTTTCTGTCAAACAGCAAAGGTCTGGTACTCACTTAGGATGCTGCTGAGCAGCCCTTTCAGCCGAGCCGGAGCTCCCCTGCATTCCCCTCCACTCTCGATCCGCTGGATCACAACTTGATGAAACGGATCAAAGATGAGGCTTCAGCTGCAGCATCATACACGTCCGACTCCTCTGTCGGTTTCACTCTGGTTCCAGCATTTCTTCATCTGCTGGCATCTAACGTGGGAAAGCCTCAGTGGCGATCCTGACGTGGGGAATGTGTCATGAGGCCAGCAGATGGTCGACGTGGAGGAGGGAGGAGGGGGGGTACTTCAGTCGACCTTTCAGCAGGTTGCTCATCCTGACCTGGTGAACAGGAATCCTGACCTCCGACAACGTTTTAATGGAACCAGAAGCTCTGCTTGCTGTTAAAGACACACAGCTGTTGACACCCCCTTCTGCTGGGCTGATACGGCTCCACAGACGGGGGCGTGGGGCGCAAACACTTGAAGGGGCTGGAATGAGAAGTGCCTGACGTGAGACAGAACAGACCTCCTGACCTCACGGTTACATGAAAGTCATTCAGATTTTAACGTCAGATCTGCAACGTTTCTGCAAAAGTCTGCTTGAATATCTGCTCCCAAACTGAGACACCAGAACTTTAGTGTAAACATTCTGATTTGCTGACTCTGTAGTCGTGGAAACAGCAGTCAGGACGGACAGCGGTGATTGAAAACTATTTATTTAATGACAAACAGGAAAAAGTGCAAAATCTTTCACGATTAACCAATTTAAATGATCAAACTGTTTAATATTCAAACAGAAAGCGGGGAAGTAGTGCTATGAAGTAGACAAAAGTTGTGAAAAAAGCCATTCGACCTATTTTCAGTGTTCCCAGTGAATCCTTTACCTGTTTTAGCCTAAATCAAAACAACCATCATTTTCTACACTGTAAAAAGTAAAACAATGGATCAATTCACAAAAGTTCTTTCATTTGTTAGATTTGAAATGATTAGTGGGCTGCACGGTGGCGCAGTAGTTAGCGCTCTTGCCTCACAGCGAGAAGGCCCCGGTTCGACTCCCGGCTGGGACCTTTCTGTGTGGAGTTTGCATGTTCTCCCCGTGCATGCGTGGGTTTTCACCGGGGACTCCGGCTTCCTCCCACCATCCAAAAACATGCTTCATAGGTTGATTGGTGACTCTAAATTGCCCCTAGGTGTGAATGTGAGAGTGAATGTGTGTGTGATTGAGGCCATGTGACAGACTGGAGACCTGTCCAGGGTGTACCCCGCCTTCGCCCATCAGCAGCCGGGTTAGGCTCCGGCACCCCCGCGACAGCGACAAAGCGGTCAGGAAAATGATTAGTTTTTGTTAAATACAATTTTAAAGTTGATGGTTTACTCAACTTAAATATATTATTGGATAAAAACGAATATTTTTAAATTTAGCAAATCCCAGAGCTTTTGTTAAGTGATTCAATTTTTCATTTTTTACAGTGGAGGACACACGTGTCGAGGTCAAGGCCCGGGGGCCGGATCCGGCCCTCCAGATCATTTTATGTTATTGTTATTAATGGCCCGATGTTATATTGCGCTTTTTTCTAACTTGTACCGTTTTGACAAAATATTTGTTTTATAGAGAGTAAAATATTGAAAGTTATTTAAGGTTTAAGTTTTTTTTTATTCTCAAATAATATTCCTGCCTTTTTTATATATATACAGTTCTGTTAAAAAGTTATGGTTTTAAAGTTTTTAAAATGTAGTTTTTGTGTGTCCAATAAATGTCTATCCTGTTCGGCCCGTGGCCTAAGGTGTGTTTTGGATTTGACCCCCTGTTTGATTGAGTTTAATAGGCCTGGTGTAGGACATAGTTTCTGCAGAGTGGCAGGAGTTCATTAGAAATTCACTTCTGAGATATGGGCAGCACTGTTGAGGCAGAGCAATGCCGCCCCCTTCCCCACCTGTTGCTGAGAGCTCAGAGCAGCGAGTTTGTGGGGGGGCTATTTAAGGAGCCAGAGCAAGGAAATGATGGGTCCCACCCCATGCTGTCTCTGAAGGGGGAAGACCTCAACCCAGAACAGTAAAATGAGATGAAGATGCTGATGAAGAAGGTGAAGGGAGCATTCTACTCCCAGGAGTAGAATGCTCCCTTCACCGTGATTGGTTGAGGCCACAGCAGCACTGTATCCCACTGTGCCCTGGTTCACTGATCACATAGCCCAGGAAAGAAATGGAAGTTTTGTGGAACTCACATTTCTCTTCCTTAGCATGCAGTCCATGAGTGATGAGTCATTTCAGCAGCTGCCAAACGTGGGTGACATGCTCCTTGAAGGTGTCGGAAAAGACCACAGTGTCATCTATGTAGACCAGTGTTTTTCAACCAGTGTGCCATGAGACATGATCAGGTGTGCCGTGGACAATTATTAATTTTCCCTGATCTAAAAAAAAATTTTGTCACCAGGAGATCAACTCTGATTTCATCCAAACAGGCTCTAATACAAAACTGAATGGTTAGGAATATGAAATACAATAAAATACTTTTTTTCTTTGTTTTGTTTTTTTTTCCCTTTGGTGCTGATATATACTTTTTCTGTATTTGTTTATTTATTTGTTTCCTTTCGTGAAGCATCAGGAGCATCAAAACACAAAATCAAATACAGAATACAACACGGTCCTACAACTCCATGAATGAAAGGGAGCAGACGGAAGAACAATCTTCTTATTTTGTCCCTGCCCCTGCTAACTGCTCCTCTCACACACCCCTCTGCATTTACCCAGACTTGGGACTGGCACAAGAGGACACTAGATTGTGTCCACTTGTGGTTGCATTACACACACACCATTCACACACACACACATTCACACAGCCACACACACACAGAAAAATATAAAAACACATACAAAG
>NC_050518.1:28831672-28832169 GCF_002922805.2 Oryzias melastigma
GAAGAAGGTTTCAGGTGAAGAACTTTCTGATGTTTCACTGGAAGATTATTTGAACATTTTCTGGATCACAGCTTGGAGTCAGTTCAGCTGTCTGATGAATTACTCTACAATCTTTCCTTGATCCCATGACCTTTTCCAACAGGGTCAAGGAAAAGAGGAAAAGGAGACAGGAGGGAATGTTTCCACCATGCTGATTGTCTCCTGCTTTTCCTGTTTCTGCTTCACTGCAGATGTACTTCGAGAATATCTGGAAATGACTGAAGGAAAACAAAGATCTCAAAACTCAAGCAGATCACTTTGATTGATTCATACATTTAAAAAAGTTTCATATTGGTTCTAAAAGGAGGAAATTTGAAGGAAGGAGTTTTTCCAAATAGCTCAGAAAGAAACACCGGTAGCTCATTGTGTTTTGTCTAAACATAAAATCCAGATTGATTTGTCACTTTATGAAGTTGATAACCAATCAAAATTGCAAATGCCCCCCCCCCCCCCCCCCC
>NC_050518.1:28832204-28833497 GCF_002922805.2 Oryzias melastigma
TTCATTGGAGTAGACTGTCAGAGAGCCAGGCTGGCAGTAATGACAGGTGGAGCTCAGTCACACCAGTAAACTGCAAAAAAGATATCATTATCATGAAGAGTAGGGAATTGACTTCTGTTTGACTGATGTGAAGATGCGGTGGACAGAGAAACCAAAAATCAGGACAGGATAAAAAATATGAAAAAAAGTTGATTATTGATTGTTTAAATATGTTTTAAATAACCACACTGAGTCCTTAAAAGAGGTCAACTAAACAACAAGGAAACTCAGTAACATGAAAGAACCCTGTAACAAAGTAACATGAACAGGACTGACCTCACTTCTTGGACACTAAAGGGGAACATATATAGTGGGAGATCAAACCACTCAAAACACACAAGGAGGAACTGAAAAAGAAAAACTTTAACTATAAACAATATTCAAACACATTAATTTAACCTGCTAAATGTAAACTAAATCTAACATACAGTGACCCTTAAGACATTGATGAAAATTACTACAAATCGGAGAAAATGATAATAATCTATACAAACAAATATCCCCCACTATAGAAAAGTCCAATAAGCTGCTTGCTGTCATGGTTGATTTCTAAGGAGTGATTTTTGTGCCACCATATTACAAGCAAAAGTCACAGTTTTGAGATCCAAATTTTCTAAATTGCAAACAAAATGTAAAGTATTAAGAAAAAAATAACATAATTTGAGCCTTTCTTCTGGAACTCCTTTCCCTTTTCAGTTAATGTTCTTGTTCTTTCACTTTTGCGAATGCTTGTTTCAGTTTGAGTATCTGGATCATTAGATCCGTCAGTCATCTTGTGAATCAAGTCAGCTATAGTTAATTTAACTAAACTTGAGCCTGTATACAGTAAGCTCACTGCTGATCACAATTAACTCAAATATTGCCTTAGAATTACTGTTTCTCAGTAATGAACTTTAATTACTTAACTACTTAACTTAAATAGGCTGTCTTAACTTATATTCCTTCAAGGAACCTTGAAAATCATTTTAACTGAGCATATTGCACAAACGTCAGTAATTAGAGCAAACAAATGATCATGAAGATCAGTAGATAATAAGACTTTGGCTTAATGTGCTGAAATAACTTTAGTGAAGTTTAACCCGTTTTAAACCACCCTTATTTCCATAGAGCACAGCTCCTTTCTTATTTTGTACTTGACTTTATTAAAATGTCCTTGATTGACGAAGCACTGTTGCTGGGGAGCGGTGAGCTGCTGTAATGGCGCCCCTTGTGGCACACCTTGGTTATCGCGATCCACTGCAGGTGCCGTGCCAT
>NC_050518.1:28833645-28834062 GCF_002922805.2 Oryzias melastigma
GAAGATGATGGCAACAGAGGGAAGCAACATCATAAAACAACCAGGACTAAGTGATAAACTAGAATGGGCGGGGCCTGTCTACACACACTGTATAGTTACACACACACTTGTTGGTCAAAATAGTCTCCACATTTAAACTACACATAATGTACTCAATGCAACTGTAACAGCAGCTCACACGCTCCATCATACAAACCCATTCAGATAAAGACTTTCATTCTGTCACACAAACGGTTAGTGCTAAGGTGAGCTGACACCTGTGCTCAGGTGAGTGTTTATGTTTCACTGAGGTGGATGGTGAAGTAATGTACTCAGGGGGAGAGCACCCTCCCATCCCCACGCCAAGACCCCCCGCCGGGGCAGCAGCTGCAGCCAAGATCCCCCAGCACCCGCCATGGAGCCGCGGAGAGAAACCGC
>NC_050518.1:28834285-28837083 GCF_002922805.2 Oryzias melastigma
GAGCAGCCCACCACCACCATGCGGTGCCAAGCATCCCCCTGCCCCACCCCAGCTACGAGCCAGGGCTCCCCAAGGGCGACCCACCCCACGTTTCAGACAACCTCCCGCCCCCACCACGAGAGGTCCAGGGGGGAGCAAGGCAGGGGCTGCTCACCCCCACCGAACAGAGGGGCACCCAAGAGAAACAGAGGCCCCAAGGAGTGATGTAAACAAGGCCTGACCAGGCACACCCACTGATGGAGTTTTGGAGAGGACTAGTTCTCGAGAGCAAGGACCGGAACCCGCACCACCGAGACCTGGACACCTCCAGACTCCGATGTAGTTTGATCACCTGCCAAATCTTAAATCTCGGGGATCCCACTCCCAGCGTGGAGAGGGAACCGCCGGACCCAGGAGACTGGCACCCAAGAGACTAGACCACCAGGCCGCACTGTGAGAATTTAAAAGGGGTGTTTATGTTAAATTGTAGCTCCAAAACTGATGGTGTCGTCTCTTAAATGGACGGACAAACAAAGTTACAAAGATTCATTCATGTTCTACCGTGAATATTTTTTCCATGATGGCGACTGACCGGCCCATGAATGAAGCGGCCCACCGGGAATCCTCCCGACTCTCCCGATTACCCACTCCACCCTTGGGTGCAAGTAAAACCAAGGGGAGGAGCGAAACCATGCAGCGGCCGCATGAGGGGGGCCACTAATACAGCCACCCACCCCTTTACCCTAATGCATGTTTGTATGAGGAGGGGGATATGTTGGGGTCAGTTGGCAGACTGACCCCCGATGGTGGAACCCAAACCCCCCTCCCCCATCGGGTTGGGTCCAAGTTCCCCCAGCAAGGAGGAAGGAGCCAGGACGGAGCCAGTCCCAGGGACAAATTCGAGTCGACGCCTCCAAGCACCTCTCCTGTGGGTGCACTGGTCAGGCACGGACGGGACCTAGGCAGCCAGACCAACTGCATCCCCCACCGATGTCTCAGTGGAGAACTTATCACTTCTCGTGGAACTTCACATTTTACTACGGTGGCCGGGAAGTGCAAGACAATAATACATTTACCTGAAACACTTCTACAAGTTTGATGAAACGCTTCTACAAGTTTGATGAAGCACTTTTACAATTTTATAGATACACTTTTACAAGTTTGATGAAACACTTTTACAAGTTTGACCATAGATAGTATATTTGATCGGAATATGGACCTTTCCCCTTACGTGTTCCACGGAGGAGTTCCGGTTTGTCCAGTTAATATACACTGTGAGTCCGGAAGTGATTCTGCAGAGTTGAGTTGAGTGAGGAGAACAGTGTTCTATATCCACTTCACCTGACAACACATTCCCCACCCTAACCTGTATAGATCTACCACTCAGGAAATCCCCCCCACACACACACAGGCAATCACAGGCTCTCTTAATATCCAGAAACATAGCAATCAATTATTTATAATAGCCTGCCCAACATCTTTATCCAACACCGCAGTTGAATCTATTGTACTTATTCCCTTCCTGAAGCCATTCTGAAAGTTCACAAAAAATCTACTATCTTACAAATAAAACACTAGCCTGTTAGTCACCATCCTTTCCATTACTTTGCAATGCAAAGTTTGCATACAACAGATGTTAGAGCAATGGGTCTATATGAAGAAGGAGAAGAGGGATCTTTACCAGGTTTTAGTATTGGTACCACACTGGCACGTTTCCAGGACTTTGGTAACTTTCCTGCCTCCCAAATATAGTTAAACAAAACCAATAGTTTGTGTTTTGTCCCTCCATCCAAATGTTTCAACATTTGATAACTAATTCTATCCTGACCTGGTGCAGTATTTGCCCCTACACAAATCGCATCCTTCAGTTCTCTGATAGAGAAATACAAGTTATATGAAACATTTGAGACTACCACTCCTACAGATTTGAGACCATCTTCCACTGCCACAGAATCGTAAATATCCTTGAAAACTCGAACAAACATCTCAGCTTCATCCTTATTGTGAACTGCTTCTCGTTGCCCATCACTCAATACTGGTATTTTCGTCGATACCGCTTTCCCAGCCATTCTGTGATTTTTTTCTCCAGAGCTGTACCACAGGAGTCTCAGGTCCCAACGTACTACAAAACTGTCTCCAACAAGTTTATTTATTTATTTTTTTTACTTTTAATTACTTTCCTGGCCAAAGCCCTACACTTCTTAAATTCAATAACATTTTCAAGGGTTGGAAATTTCCGAACTTTCCTAAAAACAATCTGTCTTCTTTTGATCACAGCATCACACTTTTCATTCCACCAAGGGACAATAACACGATTTCTAGGATTACCCCTAATAGGAATAGTTCTAGAAGCCACACCCAGAATCAGACAAACTAATGATTCTCACATCTCATCTATTGTGCCTTCACTGTTAATTTGACCCAAACCTGCAGCTGTTCTGTTCACAAAATCCTTCCAGTTAGCCCGTGAAAAATTAAACCTTTGAAGCCTTTCCTCAACATCCATCACCAGAGATCGTCCAAATCTGCTTAGAACCAGGAAATGATCACTACCCAGCAGATTTCCACACACCACTTCCCAGTCTCCAATTCTTACCAAGCTTGGTGAAGAGAACGGCAGATCGAGACACGATTCCTTATTCGACCTCACATAAACTCGAGTTCAATAGTGTTTAGTAAAGGGGAGTACAGTGGAGGGCAAAGATTGATAAGCCTTGGTTCATATTGAACCACTCTAACCTGGAGGGCTCTGTGAAAACTCTCATTGTCCCAAACAACAACATAGATGGATGCTCCTCCTGCTGCCCTAACAGAACATC
>NC_050518.1:28838927-28852827 GCF_002922805.2 Oryzias melastigma
TCAAGTCTCTTCACTGGCTCCCTGTTCATTTTAGAATCCAGTTTAAACTTTTACTGTTTGTTTTTAAGGCTCTTCACGGTCTTGCCCCAGTTTATTTAACTGAGCTTTTAAATGTCCGTAGCCATTCCAGAGTTTTAAGGTCTACTAATCAGTATCTGCTCGACGTGCCCAGGTCACGACAAAAACGTTGGGGTGACCGTGCCTTTTCCGTTGCTGGCCCTCAGCTATGGAATAGCATTCCAGCAGAACTGCGCATGATGTCAGATCTTAACAGCTTTAAATGCTATTTGAAAACACACCTTTTTAGAATGGCTTTTAATGTTCAGTAGTTGGTGGCATTTTATTTTATTTTGTTTTTATTTCTTTTATTGTGTTCTTATTTAACTTTGTGTATTTTGCTGCGGACTGCTTTTGTAATTTTATGCTGTTTTTATATTTTGTTCTTAACTTGTCTTTTTTCTATTCTTTCCTCCTTTTATTGTGAAGCACTTTGGTATGCTACAAGCAATTGTAAAGTGCTATATAAATAAAGTTCATTCATTCATTCATTCAATAACACGATTTCTAGGATTACCCCTAATAGGAATAGTTCTAGAAGCCACACCCAGAATCAGACAAACTAATGATTCTCACATCTCATCTATTGTGCCTTCACTGTTAATTTGACCCCAACCTGCAGCTGTTCTGTTCACAAAATCCTTCCAGTTAGCCCGTGAAAAATTAAACCTTTGAAGCCTTTCCCCAACATCCATCACCAGAGATCGTCCAAATCTGCTTAGAACCAGGAAATGATCACTACCCAGCAGATTTCCACGCACCACTTCCCAGTCTCCAATTCTTACCAAGCTTGGTGAAGAGAACGTCTGATCGAGACACGATTCCTTATTCAACCTCACATAAACTCAAGTTCAATAGTGTTTAGTAAAGGGGAGTACAGTGGAAGGCAAAGATTGATAAGCCTTGGTTCATATTGAACCACTCTCTAACCTGGAGGGCTCTGTGAAAACTCTCATTGTCCCAAACAACAACATAGATGGATGCTCCTCCTGCTGCCCTAACAGAACATCTCACATGTGATGGAGGAACATGAGGAGCTGGTGAGTGTTGTAGGGCCTCAGGTTGGTATGATGGTGGACAACCCCATGATTGCTGATGGCAGCACATAATGTGACAGTAGTCGCGTCTCCATTAACTCTGAAATTTTGCAAATTGGAATTTCGATAATAAATTCTCCTAATGGAAACACCACAATTTCAAAAAAACTCGCATTTTTCGAAAAAAAAGTTTTTGCGCTTAGAGGAGGTGGTTTTGGGGGCGTATCGAAACTGACATTTTTCGCAAAACTGCAATTCAAACACTTTTTTCGAAATTAATGCAACTCTTTGTGTGTCTGTCCTGAGTGCAACACAGCCGGCGGCAGGAGAGATCCAACAGCGTCACGGCTTCATCTGCAGCTGCACTTCTGCAGCTTGGAGTCTGAAGATGCTGAACTCTCGTTTGAGGAAAGGCGCGAGTGCAGGGACAGAAACTTAAATGGATCTCGTTGTGTTTTTAAACAGAAAAAGGTCCAGCAGCTTACTTGCTGGAATGGTTATTTTTTAAAGAACCGCTGAACAGGTTTCTCACGTGCACCTGAGACTGTCAATAGACTCTGGGCGCCACACGCTCTCCAGACAGAGCTGTGACGTCACCACAATCTCCTTTTTTAGTGAATCAAATTAAAAAAACACTTGTTCTCATTCATCGTTGTATTTTTAATGACTTATCGCATGAGTTAGTTTGTGCTTTATCGCAAAATGATGATTTAATGGAAACAGTGTCATTTCCAAACATTGTTTTTTCGAAATTCCTAGAATTTCGATAAAGTTTTCCACAAAGGTGTAATGGAAACGCAGCTAATGTCACCACGGTGCCCTGGAACACCAACAATGACCCGAGAGCCAATCACATTCCGGCCTCTCCTTCTCCTTTTTGGTGAGATAAAACCCAGCTTCATCCATGTAGATGTATTCATGGGATCTTTCCATGCATCCAGTTGAAAAACCCTCTGTAGAAATAGATATTGTTTTGGGACTGATACAGGAAAAGTGTACATGTTCTCTCACATCATTAGTGTGATCAGTTTTGAGTTGTTATGTTCAAGTGGTGACAACCGTGTGTAGCATTCCACCCTTGGAAACAACTGTGATAACCTGTGTTGACCATTTGGTCACCCAACTTTTATGTGGAGTGCCTTTCAAGATAACAGAGTTCCTCTCCCAGCAGGGGGGCCGTAAAGTTGTCTGAAACCTCTATTTTCCAATCGGATGTTAAGTCATTAAACCGGGCCAGAACCCTGACTATTTTGCATTCCAAACTCTGGTTAACTTCAGCCTGTCAACTTCAAAGGAGCTTTGATTCCAACAGGCTGACCCCCTGGAGAGTCTGCAAGCATTCCCGGCAGACAGTCAGAGTCCTTTGAAACACGTGACCTTTTGTAACTTTTCTTTTGTCTTAAAACACAGGACTGTTGTTAATTGGATCTAACATGTAAAACATCTCTTCACAGCTCCAGAAAAAAATGATATATTATTACGTGTGTGTAATCAAACCTTTATTCCTAACAGAAGAAGATTCACAACTACTTTGAGGTTAAAATCCATGAAATAATCATGTGTAACCGTCAAAGCTTGGAGAATTCATTTTCTGTGTTTATGTGGACTTTGGAAAGTGTTTCATTTTTGCCACATATAGGATCCTTACAGACACATAGAGTTGTCCAAACTTTGTTTGATAGAAACCCATTTTGTTGTTAATTCAGCATTAAGAATAAACATCCAGAGACCAGGATAAAGTTACGCCCTTGATATTTGCATATCCAGAGCTCATTGGGACATGCAAATTACCTCCAATCGTAAAACGCCTCAAATCCCCACGGATTGGGCGATTCTGGCCCTGCCTCTCAAATTCAAAAACCCTGGCACACGAGCCAGAAGGCGCTTCTCAGGCTACACACGCTCTCAAGGCCGAAACCATGCCTAACACAGCATCAAAAGCAACAGGCTGACAAGCCAGAAGCCAGAACAGAAACGGAACAGAAACGTCACAAGTTCTTCCAGTCTTAAGATCACGTTTTTTTCGCGTGCTTTCTTCCTTTTCAACATTTTTGTCTCCCGTTTATTTCATAGACTGATTTCAACATTTTTTACAATTTTTGATGCTTTTATTTTGAAACTGATTTTTAATGCTAGATCATTCGATAAGTTTCATCGTCCGGCCAGCTTTGCGACTTATACTTTTTGGTCACAAAACGGAATAGAGAAATCGCTCGACCACCCCAGAAGCTAAGTGACTGAACGGAGCAGAACCAGCAGAACCAGCAGAACCCGCCGGTTTATGTGGATAAATCCTTCCTTCTACACCTGGCTGCAGATCTAGCCTCTACGGCCCTCCTGAAGCATCCAGCCAGTAACGGGATCAACCACCCTTCCTGGCAGAGCAGACCCAGATCTCCAGACCGCTTGGTGAGAAGTCGAACGAAGTCGAACTTCGCTCATACAGTCAACTGCTGGTGGTTAGAATAAAGATTAACTATTTTTGCAAGAGTAACATCTTTGCCCCGTTTTTAATTCCTCCTTTTAAGAATAGCTTATTCTCAGATCAGTAACGACACATATTTTTATGCACAACACACACTTAATGCATCCACACATTTAACATTCCTCACCTCAACATGTTATGTCTTTTCTTCTCATTTATCTATTCTAGTTATTAGTTGAAGCTATATTCTGTGTTCCACATATGTTGATTGCTTTCCATGCTTTTACGTCCAGTATTTCTGCTTGTTTAACCTCATGTTATTCAATAAATATTCAAAAGGATGTCGTTGTTCAGATATCATTATTTTTTTTCTTTGTGGTGAAGTCAATTCAAAGGGTACGAACGACCTAAAGTTGAGACTGATTAATTGATTATTACTTTATTGATTAGAGGTAGCGACTGATCATTAATGAGTAATATTTTCCTTCATTGCGAAGGTGGTGCCCCGAGGATAATTTTTGGGTCAGAGGTCGTATCCAGCGGTTTTTGAGTTCACATTTCACTTTTTGCTTGAATTAAAGGGTCAAACATGCGTAATCCCACAGTTCTCAAAGTCCTTCATGGATTTTATTTCCAAAGGCTTTGTAACGTCCGGTGGTCCGAGTGGTTTCACAAAGATTCTGGAGTTCAGAATCCACGTGTTGTGGATCTGTTTATTTCTGCGCAACATTCTTGCGTGCTTTGCCAGATCAGCGTGATATTTAGAAAGATGTTCATTAAGAAACACATTAGACCCCTTCAGGTTTTTACGTTGTTTTAGCAGAGCTATCTTGTGCTTTCAATTCACAAACCTGATCAGGATCGCTGGTTTATCCGTATTCTTCCTCCGAGGAAGTCAGTCAGTCTTTAAGGAAGAGATCAGTTCAGGTTTAGAAAAGAACTTTTTACTGACAAACTGATGAAAAAGAGAATCTAGAAAAACTCTATAGCTCTTTGGAAAACGGATGATTGTTTGATATTTTCCTCATCAGTTGAGTTGATTGTGAGATGATGATTGATCTGAAACTGATATGTTTCAATAATGATCTTGTAAATCTGATCAAACTCTGTTTACTTGCTGGAACTCCAGCTGTCATCACTGCTCCTGAACACACTTTTCTGTCTGCTTTCAGGTTGGAGTACTGCAGTTTGTCAGAGATCAGCTGTGAAGTTCTGGGTTTGGTTCTGAAGAACAACCCGTCCAGACTGTCAGAACTGGACCTGAGCTACAACAACATCCAGGATTGCGGATTTCTTCATCTGTGTGGTTTTCTGGAGAATCCAGACTGCAGACTGCAGACTCTGAGGTCAGACTCCTTGTTTCAGTTTTGTTCAGATTAATATGATGACGAAGTTGTGTTGACACTAAACCGCAGACATGAGGCTGATGTTCTGCTGCTGCATGCTGACCATCTTCATGCTAAAAGCTGTTTTCTTCTTCTGAGCTTTAGTCCATTCACTGTGACAGAAGATCTCATGTTTGAATGTTTCTTTACATCTTCTTCATTTCTAATGTCAGGAGCAGAGACAATTATTAGAATATTAGATATGATTATTAGTGATCAAGGAGGTCAATAATGACAATATTCATTTGCTGTAAAGGTGAAAATACTGGAATCCTAATTTATAACACAAACTTCAATAATTTACTTATTTAAAAAACAAGTAAATAAAAGAATGAAATTGTTCTAGAGCATTTAGAGATGCATCTTTTATAAGATTATTTAAAAAGGTAAATAAACAGTTCACTAAAATATTTCATATAGTAACAGTATTATATAAATATATAGCATATTCAATGACTTATCTTTGCTATAACAAAAACATACAAGCTGCTCCTTGACACGATGTCAGTAAGATTTCTTATATGTTCAAATAACAATGTAAAACAATGTATTTCCCTGAAGTTTTATTGTGGAAAAACTAAAGTGAGAAATTTTGAAAAAACTGTTAAATCTGTTAATCTTTAGTGAAGAGACAAAGTTGTGATGCAAAAACCAAGTTGTCCTGCTTGGTCTCCATGGAAACAGCTTCTGTGTCACCAACTTGCTGCAATCACAGTTGAAACGGCTCCAGCTCTATTTATTTATTTATTTTCTCTTTGAGCTGCACATGGTTGGTCAACATTAGAGAGGGGATTTCTGCAGAGTTCTTACAGGGTCTTAAAAAGTCTAAGAAAATTTGAATTCATGAATGTGGAAATAATACCTTGAAAAACCTGGAAAAGTCTTGAATTTATATTTCTGAGCCTTACAAATTTTGCTTCTAAAATTTTACTTTACCATGTTTCTAATAAAAAAATTACATATTTTTTTAAACTCTGAATTCTTCGATGAAATGATGTAAATAAAGAGCATCAGAAGCAATCGTTATGCAGCGATACACTGGATGTCCACTAGGGCTGAAAGACAATAGAAAACTAAAAAGAAGCTCCACAGCATCACAGTACAGAACACAAACAAAAATGAGAGAAGCTTCAGTTTTGATGTTGGAGAAATGCACATTTAACGTGACATTGAAGAATAAAACATCTTTAAGGTTTATTACACGTCTGTAAAAAGAGACTTCGACTTCATCAATGCTAAATATACAAAGCACTTAAAGATGGAGCTGAAATTCTCCCATGATTCATTGCTGTTTGGAGCAGAGCTGAGCAGAAAGAGGACGTGGACTTTTTCTGCTGATTGTGCAGAAACATCAGTTGGTTTAGATGCAGCCACAGGCTGATGTTTGACTTTCACACATCTGGACTTCTTTACTGAAGCAGCTGCATGTTGTCCTGAATGTTCCTGAATGTTCTTCTTCTCTGCTTCTGCTGGACTCTTCTGATCTGCTGCTGTTGATTCACATCTTTGGACTTTTTTCAAACTTTCTGATCTTCTTCAGCTCTGAACTCTTTAGAAGAACTGAAGGATGAAAAACATGAACTTTGTCTTTAAATGAAACTCTTTCTTCTGGATTCAGGTTGATGAACTGCAGATTGTCAAAGATCAGCTGTGATGCTCTGGTCACAGCTCTGAATTTAAACCCGTCCCACCTGACAGAACTGGACCTGATGTTCAACAACCTTCAGTGTTCAGATGTTCAGCAGCTCCAGGATCTGGTGGAGAGTCCAAACTCCAAACTGCAGACTCTGAGGTCAGTAGAGGGTTGGAGTCAGTCCAGCTGCTTCCAGATGTTTGTTCCTAAAGTTAGTCTGAGAGCAAAGATGCAGAGTTTCCTGTGAAGCTGCAGCTTCTCAGTGAAGCTCTGAGGAGAATGATGACAGGCTTCAGGACAACAGTCAGCCAATCAGAGCAGCAGAAGCTCCAACAGGTGAAGATGACAGGAAGCTGCTGCTCTGAACAGAACTGAAGCTCATGCTGCTCTTTCTGCTGCTGTGCTGCATCACTGACTGACACACCACCATCAGATACAGACAAAACTTCATCTCTGGACTTCTCATCCCTCTCTGCAGGTGGAAAGGAAATGGCTGGTGGGACTGATGTTCCTCCTTTTGGATCAGAGAGCATCATCATCATCATCATCATCATCCTCATCATCTGGTCTGCAGAGATGTTGTTCCTGGAGGTGGAGAGCAGAGTGATGGAGGAATCAGAGGAAGTGGAGATGAGTGTCTGTTACAGCTCTGATGTATCAGGCACTATTTGTGTATGGTTTATCTGTTTGTATGCTTGAGTTTGGGGTGAATGAGTTGGAGTGAATGTTTCTTTCTGTAGGTATCTGAGCCGAGAGCTGCAGCTCTGCAGACTGTGGACCCGCCCATCTTCACCTGATCCTCATCATGCCATCATCTGTGGACCAGTGACAGAGGATCCACACCTGTATGAAAGAGCTGACTTCCCCAAGCAGAGTTGAAAGCTTTTGTAACACCCTTTCTGGTGGTCAGCTTACCCATGGTGTGAAGTCAAACATTAAGCTCCTGTTGACTTCGGTGGTGGAGCTTATTGTTGTCAGAGACTTTGGTGAAAGTTTGTGTGGTTTTTAGGCATACTTGATAGACCTGGTGGGTCTCAGTCTGTGACTCTCATGTGGAGAGAATTTGTGTTGCTGTCCTGTAAAAATTAACCCTCTTTTTTTAACTCTTCTTCTTTTGTTGCAATCTGTTTGTGTTCATTTGCGGCTAACAGCAAATTAAAAGCTGCACACTACCACAGTGCTCCAGTCTGGGTTTTCTTATTTTTTTGTTACACCTTATTCTCCTTTTCCCTCGGTTGGGATCATAACAGTGTCAGAGCTGCAGCATGAACTGATCTGAGATCAGCTCCACTGTCTCTCTCAGCATCAAGTGGACAGTTATTGTGCTGCAGCTCCCCCGGTGGACTGATGGAGAACTGCACTTCATCTTCTCATTCTAACTTAGAGTGTTGGGAAGTCTTCTGTTTCTCTTCTCTCTCATATTTGGAGCTTGTCTTAACTTTGTCCACACACTATGTGCTCTAGTTGCTGATGTCATCCTGCCAGCTGCTGTCTAGCAGGGGGCAGCACTCCTTCATTCCTGCATCTTCTGCAGAATCTGCAGCCCTTCTAACACAACCTGATAGTGAGGAACATTCCCACATCTGTAGACATTATTCGTGAACAAAGTTCTGATTCTAAAACAGTGAAAGGGAATGGACCCACACAACAAGCCTCCACCGTCGTCGGCTAACACGCTCTGCCAAGCACTTCCCCTGAACAGAAAAAGAGAGATAAAACCAGTAAGTAGGGTAACCATGCACACCTACACACTCGCACCTAAACAAAATGTAGTAAAAATCGCGAAATAAAAAAGGAAGGCAACAGTCCATAAAGTCTCAGAGCGCGCCGGAGGCCTGAAGCCGCTGAGGGGGGGCGCGCCGGAAGCCGTGTCCTGGCAGGGCTTTGTTTGGAACAGAGGCCAAAAAAATAAAAAAATCAGCAGTGGTGCCCTCTCTGCACCTGAAACAGATAAAAGTGCAGTTAAGAATTAAAAGTCAACAGGCATAGGCCTAAATACCTGAAGTGCTCCATGTCACCTGAACGGCTGGAGGGAAAATGATCCGCACTACATGCTCAGACCTCAGATCAGCCTCTCCAGGTACTGGAGGGCTTTGTTTGCTGACAGAATATATTAAACAAGTTAAAACCCGGATCACAGTTCATTCCAACAGGAGACAGCATGGCCGACCTTACCCAAACCAGCAGGGCTGACAAACAGGAAGTAGGTGTTGCTGGGAACAGTGCATCCAACTCCCATAGGGTGAGCCAAACCATTTTTATATCCTTCCCCAGGTAGTCGGTGATTGGGAGATTGAGTGCAGCTGCACAGACTACTGCTACATTCTCAAAAGTAAGAAAGCCCACTAGACCCATTGTCTGAAAATAATCTGGAGGGAGGACAGACGAGGAGTCCAGACAGCTGTGCTCCGTGCAGGTGAGCTCATTTCCTGGTATGATACTTTTTTAATCTTGATTTAACAGCTCGGGAATTATTTTGATGGTTATATAACTTGCCCCCCAACATATTATGGGTCAAAGGGAGGGTTTAGAAACGAACCAACAACTTTAGTGCTGCACTTCTCCGCTCTCGTCTCTGCACAACGTAACACAAACGCGCTCCGTAATTTAGCTCAGTAAAGTTAGAAAGATATTCACAGATTCAGACTTCCAGACTCTGATAAACATTCAAATATGACCGCAAGAATCTCAATCGTCTTGTATCAACACAGAGAGTCACCTTCACATTCATTTCAGAAGAAAAAGGATTGGTTTTTTTCCCCCCTATTTAATGAGAAGTGTTCTCTTCGAGCTGCAGATGGCGAGACGGCTGCTAAGGGACCGTCTACAAAGTGAAGCTTCCAGAAAAGGCCATTCTGTAAAAATCAATAATCTCTCAGAAACAAATAAATATCGGCTTTTATGTGAACTAGTGATGGAGATTCATCACTATATTCATGCTACAATTAAGATTTTGGGCAAAAAAAGCATATCTTTATTTTATTTAATTATTTTGATTTAATCCATTTTAATAGATACATAAAACATGATTACGATGCTCAATAGCTCTTTGAATATTGAAGCTACAATCACCAAACTATGGCAGAAGTTTACTCTCTTTATTTTATACATTTTTTTATAAAAAATATAAAAAATAAAATATGGATCAAAAATTGTATAAAATGCTTAATATCTCTGAAGATTTTGAAGCTACAGTCACCAAACTTTCTGTACTGGCTAATGATGAGTTTACTGTCCTACTACAACAAAGATTATGATAGAAATTTTCTTACTTTATTTTCCAGAATTTTTCTAAATCAAAATATGGATCATATTTGTCCTAAAATGCTTAACAGCTCTAAAGATGTTGAAGCTAGATTTTACAGGAGAAATGGATTGTGTGATCATTTTTCTGTATGGAAGCATATTGCTACAATGCCAGAAAAATAAATTTGTTTATATCACGTTGTAGCATGATTTTAACTTATCACACTGTAACCTCTGTAGATGATGGACAAGAACAGGTAAAGAAAAGGCAGGGAAAGGGAAAGATGGACAGGAAGGAAGAGGTTGAGGAGAGTTCTTCTTCAGACACAGAAGAAACACCAGCAGCAGCAGAAAGAAGTTCAGTGGATGTTGAAGGTGCAGGAGGAAGAGACTCACAACAGATATTGCAAAGCAGGACGTTCAACATTTTCATTACAAAAAAGAAATGGGATAGGATAAAAGCTAAACATAACATGAAAAAACTCAGACCCCCATGGACAGACACACTGTATCATGAGTTTCTGAAAGAGAACCCATGTTGCTCACTTTCATTGAAATACCAGCATGTGGAAAAAAGGACACAGCCACAAAAAGAAATGTCCTTATTTCAGTGCAAAAGCAAGATGCACTTTTGATGGATGTACAGCTGTCTACCATCTCTCTAAGAGGAAAAAGCCAAAATCAACAGATAAAAAATGGGTTTTAAAGATATTGGCATTGGTGTGGTTACACACAGAAAAAATCAAAGGAGATTTCAACCAGTGAAGTTCCTGCTACGAGGAAAAATAGCAAAAGCTGTAACCAAAGGTGTCAGTAATTTCCATTACGCCATGCTGAAAAATACGCCGATGGATGAATTAAGAGCTGGCAACTTAACTCGCTGCATGACCAAGGATGTTCTAAAGAAAATATCATCTGAGTTAAAGAAGAGTTCAAGGCTTCACAACGACATAATGCTGGAACTAATGCTCACTCAAAAAGTTATCGGTGAGAGCAGCAATCGTGCATCATTTAAAGGTTACCTTCAGCACCTACAAATGGATCAATTTTCTCTACATTTGTACACAGAGGCTGGACTTAATTGTCTTACTGAGCACTTAAAAAACATAAGCTGTCACTCTATCTTGATGCTACAGGAAGCGTCCAGAAAACGCCAGATCAAAACAAGAGAGTTCTGTATTCTGCTGTAGTTTTACCTGGGATGGGAAAGGACAGCCCCCCCCCCTACCTGTCACAGAACTTGTGTCAAACAGCCACTCAGTTCCTGCCATATCACATTGGCTAATGGAGTTTAAAAGAAAAATATCCAACACAACTAAAAAACAAACCGCACAGGTCGAGACAGATCATAGCTGGGCTTTGATTAACTCTGTACTAATTTCATTCAACAAAGAATGTGTCTGCCTACGTCGTCATAGCATACAAGATCATAACGAAACAAACCAAAGACATTCCAACCTTTACAGTGCTTCATCTTTGCTCTGCACACTTTTTGAAGGCTGTATTGCAAGAATTGGTGAAGACAACCACAGACAAACTCATAAAGGAATATGCCTTATACACCTTTGCCTACCTCCTAAACTGCACCACCATGAAGACGGCTGTGGAGGTTTTTCATCACATGTGTGGTTTTTGATTCAGAGGAGGACAAAAGAGTGATGAACCAGAGCAAAGCCTATCTCGATGTGTGTTTCTGAAAACAAAGGCCTTAAGGTGAAGAAAGTGACCAAACGATGGAGGCTGAGAAGATCTTCATGGAAAAAACTACAAACGCCATTATTCAAAAGTCACATTTCACAAAAGTTTTTCAACTCCAAAGAGACCACGCAGAATGTGACATCCTTTCTCATGATGCTACTGGCCCAAAAAACCCATACCACTGTCCTGGTGTTATCCATGTACTACTCAAGAAGTACACAGGGATGAATGAATGAATGAACGAATGAATGATTGAATGAATGAATGAAATGGTTTATTTCAAGCAATCAGGTCACAATACATTCATAACATATCACTGAGTGAATCACAAGTTGATCACTTGAAAGGGAGTGGAAGGAAGTGATTTTATATAATCCCACCCCGACTCGACCGTACCATTTTCTCTACATAAATTATCAATATCCGGTTCAGGACTTAATATCAAATATTAATAAAATCAGGCTATTAAGGATCATTAATATTATCAAGTTTCAAAGCATCCACGGCAAATCTAATCAGTACTGGATGTCGGCTAACGCGGTTTTAAGCTCTGCCAGATCGGCTTCAAGATTTTTCTTAGGTGCCATGTTCAACTCTCCTCGTTGTTGAGGAGAGTTGGAGACACACGTCTGCTCGTGACCCGGAACTGGAAACCGGACCTATCCTTTATGGAGTGGTTTGCTTCTTGGGGATGACTCGCATGAAAACAGAAATAAAAAAGTGACAAAAAGCCTAAAACAAGAGACACAAACTGTCCTGTCGAGCAGTGGTTTCAGTTTATTGAAGCATTCCATCCTGCAAAAGAAGAGATTCTTGCGACCAGCAGAGTTTGTGTCCAAAATGTATGCCTCAATTCATGGAAGATATTTTGAGCACGACATGCAAAAAAAATCTTCCAGAGGACATTTTGGACAAGCTCAATAAAACTTCAAGTAAGTCAGATGATGACCCTGTTGAGTCTAAGTCTCATATTTGTCCCACCCCTATCCAAAAACATTAAGAACATACACTTTAAATGTCAATTTGCACTTAAACTACTGTGAAAAAAAGAACTGTGAGGTGGCTGTTGCAGTGATTCCTCACAGATGAAGGGGCAGAATATCCTCATCCACCACTCTGAGCTGTGCACACTGAGGCCACACCAGTGGTTGATGGGGGAGGTATGTATCATGAAAATGTACTTTTTATGCTCTCATAGATATTTTCTGCGCGCACAGATGGAATCACGCTGCGATGCATCAGCACAAATCCATCAGCGAGCACTGCCACGTTAGTTAGGGAGGAAACTTTCTGCTCACTCAGATACACAATGATCCTCTCAGGGAGGCAGAACTTAAATTCTTCTAATAAAATCCACTCACAAAGTTGAGTAAAGTCATTTACCTTGCATGCAGAGCACCACCTATCAAACAGAATGCTTTTCTCACGTGGAAATTCTACATGCGTTTAATTGTCAGCCTTTTTGCAAGCATGGAACTTCTGACGGTAAGCTTCCGGTACGAGCTCAGAAGCCCTTAAAACAGTGGCTTTAACAATCTCATAATCCAGACTCATTTATGGATAATGTGGAGCACACTTCCTGTGCTTTTCCCACGAGTATGCACTGTAACAGCAAACTCCACACATTCTGGCCATCCCAAAGTGGCAGCGATGCGCTCAACGGCATTAAAATAGGAATCAACTTAAGTTTCTCTGAAGGATGGGACGAGTGCAATGTGCTTACTTACATCAAACTGCTGTGCAGCAGCGGCAGGAGACAACAAGGACACCTTTGCAGCAGAAGTGTGAGGGTTTTCCAACTCCAGAGCGCGCACACGCAGGTGCATGAATTCAACCTCACGTTACTTATTCTGGAGGGATCAGCCTCAGATCCTCAGTGTCGACCCCCGCTTGATGTAACGTGATTGGGTCAGAACCAGAATCAGGTACAAAGGCAGGAGCCTTCACCCTCACCTCCGCTCCCCACTCAGGTTCAGTGGCATTAACAGCGCCTGTAGCAGCCTCCACTCCCACATCGCCATGAACACCACCTCCGGCCACTCTCTTCTGCGGAGTCACACCGGGAGAAGCGCAGACCACACCCTGTGTCACCAACTGCCTACACAAAAGGTCCTTCATCTCCTGCTTACAACAACTAGGAATATAGAAGTCATAATGACGAGCAATTGTTCGTAAGTCAGATTTTGTGCACTAATCCAATTTCTCCAAACTTGGAGCCTAAACAAAAGCGTCAAAATCAAACTTTTACACTGCTCAGCTCAATGCAAACTCCAGGCCTCAAGGGCTGGTGTCTTACGCCGGAGTCACACAGGACGCGATAGCGCCGCAGCGCGGCGCGGAGCGGAGAGTGCGCCGCTGCGCGGCGCTCTATTGGTTACACCAGACGCGATTTGTTTCCGCGATGGTCGGCATGCGCTTC
>NC_050518.1:28852972-28861965 GCF_002922805.2 Oryzias melastigma
ACACCCCTGATCTAACTCATCTTTAAGTAAACCGATTTGAACTTATTTGTTGGATTTTTACTGCCCAAAGAAGTAACATGCTGAATTTAAATACCTTTAACAGCTATAGAGGTCACGTGTAATATGTCATCTTAACTGAATTCTGGCTGTTTTTAGATGCCAGAAATGATTATTTTGACTTATCAGATGACATGTAAATTAAATCTCATGGCAGCATTATGCAGCTGATCTAATAAAACTATAATTTGCTTGCATCTTGAAGTGTTATATTTGTGATATGCCATCTATTGTCATTTTACTCATACTAGATTTTAATGTTCTTGTTTTACAGCTTGTGTCCTGAGATGTGCCACTCCACCTGGTTGGGAAAAATTGTGGAGGTCCAGCTCAAGAAAGCGTTTGTCAGCAAATGTACGGCCAGAGCAGGTTCTAAGCAGTAGGCCACTGCTGTGATCTACAGTATGTGGACTGGTTACTCTTTCATCCTTTATTTTTTGTTTTTAATTTTCATGGACCATGAGTTTTAATACAGTTCCTGCCAAGTGTGTTCTAGGATTTGGAAGCATGTAAGTTCTGTTGTTTCAAAGCCAAGTAAGATTCCTCCTTGTACCTCAGCAGTGCTGTCAGTGTTTAGAATCTGGAAGTATTCATTATCACCACGTCGGCCAGATTGAGTACGCGACAGTTCATGTACTTAATGCAATTACATAAAAAAAGTTTGCACTGTTTGAAATAGATCTCCGGGTATAATACGACACAATTTTGTGAATGTATTTCTAGTTTTACCCAAAATAGTTCATTAAGAAGCCAGGTGGTTTTAACTCGTGTGCTATCCTGGACATGTTTACATTAAAAGTGGGGTCATCTGTTTTTTTTCCCAAGGATTTTTAATCTTGTCTGGTGTCCGTGGCAGACATAAGATCCTGTCCACATTTATTATGGGAGAGATCACACATCAATGTAATGGTTGGGTCATCTTGACCCTATAAGAGAGCACAAGGATTAAAGTACTTTTAAATTATTAAAAAAAAAATAATTTAGTTAAAATCGACTTTTCAACAAGTAAACAATGTCAGAGCTTGTATTTAATTTATTTTTGTGTCTCATTTATGTTTTATATTTCTGTATTTTGTCTAAAAAATTTAAAGAGTCTAATGCTGTTATCCCAATACAAATGTTGTATGGTGCTGACCAAATCCCAAATAAAATGTAACATTTACATATTTTGTGTTTTTTACTGTTTCTCAAATGTGTCTCATTAATGGCTTTGGTGAGACATTCAAGAGAAATGAAAGAGACAATAATGAGATCTCTTTTAGAGCTAATCCTTCTCAAATGTGTCTAATCCTTTTCTCCTTAATCCTTCATTAAAATAGCTGAGACAACTTAGATCAGAACGAGACTATTATGAGATCTCGTTTGTTTCTCCCACTTTTTAAGTCTTGCTCAAAAAGCTTATCTGAATTCATGCTCATTTGTCTCGTTGATGTCTTTGCTCATCTTTGCACAAATGAGCACAGAATGATACAAGAACGAGACGCTCAAACTGATCTCAAACTTGTCTCAGGAGACGTGATTGAGCCACATTTGAGCAACAGATTTTTCCTATGGGGAAGCACTCTGATTAAAATTAAGAATTCAGTGAAGCTGTTGTCACATTTCTTTTTAAATAAATTTTATTCACGTGATCCAGAAGTAAACATCTCGAGGCTTTAGCATTGACTGTATATAAGAAGAACTGGACTGATTCTTGTTAATTCTTCGACTTGACTAGTATTTTTTTCCACAAAAAGCGGACTATTCGAGGCGTGATGCGGCTTGTTGTCACGGTAACATAGCAACAAGCCTGAGCCAGTAGAGCCGACGTAGAACTCAGCTGCAGCCGCAAAGGAAAGTGATACATAAATGCCGATCGTCACTATAGGCGAAACAAAACATCAGTTCAGAGAGAGAAAAAAATAAACACTTTATTGATAAATCAATTATTTTCAACCATCAAACCTTTTAACTTTCTATGAAGCAGAAAATAGGCTACTGAAAGACAAAAATAATTATTTGAAATTAAATTCTACATTCCCGTTGATCGTAAAATCTGAAAGAGAAACTGGCATGTCCATCACATTGTTGCTTGAAGGACCAAGATTCAGCTTTTGTGGACCCTGACCACTGCTGGTTGTGACGTTGCGTGACGACAGAAGGTTGCTCCATTCTCGTCTCTCCTGGAGTGACTGAGCCCAGTAAGCCTGCAGGCTGCTCTCACAGCGGTGCCCCGTCACAGACATGATCTGGGGGGATTCCAGACCGCCGTCTGAGAGTCGACTCACAGCCGTGCTCCGCAAGCTGTGGTTGGTGTAAATCCGTGGTAGCCCCACCTTAAAGCAACAATAAAAGACACACAGGCTGTTAACGAGAGCAGAAGAGATGTTATACCAAATATACAGGGCTATGCCATTGTACAGACCTCTTCACTTATTTTTTAAGCATTTCTCCGAGGTAGCTGACGCCCATCGGTTCCCTGGAGTACCAAACCTCAGATGCTGGGGTGATGGAGCGCTTCGGGTGCAGATAAAAAGACTTTGCGTCTGGAGGACATTTAGAGATGTACTTCTTGAAAGCTTTTACTGGGCACAGATGATCCCCGGGCCTTGCAAACATAAATCCTCTTAGATTTTGCTTGTGCGGGTCGTTAGGAGTTTTGTGATTTTTAGTTTCAGGATTATGTGACAGGCTGACATATTCAGCACCTTCCTCGTCTCTGTGGATGGCAAAAGATGCCATGGTCAGCTCACGGCTCCCCTTCCTCCCACGCCGGGCCAAACACAGCTGGATGTCAAACCACACCTTTCTGACGAGGCCGAGGGGCGTGTCGGGAGACAGCGCAGATGAGCATCGGAATTTCTCTAGGTCCGACTCAGGAATCCGAGGATGATGGGAGCTGGTGTCTCTTCCACTCTTTCTGTAGCGCTTCATTATTGCTTTAAAAACAGCATTGCTGCTCTTGAACACGGTGTCGCTAATTATGTTCATGTCTTTTAAGTGGCGATTAATGCCGGCTCTCAAGCTCTTCAAACTGGCAACGCTGTATTCTCCTCTTTCTTTAGTGGACTGAACAGGCGCGTAAAAAAGCCGCTAACTGTCATTGAGGGTGGTGGCGGTATAGTTTTCAAATTGATGTCCATGTTTTTTTGAGCGAGGAAGTCTTTAAAGATATTTACTGCCCATTTTGTGGGTTTTTTGGTGTTTACCTCGTCCTTGTCATCCTCTAAGCCAGGGGTCTCAAACTCAATTCAGCGGGGGTCGCTGGAGGCAGAGTCTAAGTGAGGCTGGGCCGCATCAGGATTTTCACAAGAATAACACTGATAAAACATTTCAATGTTCTCAAATATCTTTGTTTTTAATACAAAATAATGAATTAATAATGAACGGCTTGTATAGATCTTTGTGTGTTGATTTATATGTAAATAAGAGTAGGGAAGGTAGTCTTTGAAACACAGATATGGGAGTTCTTTGAACTTGGCTGCAGANCCACATTTGAGCAACAGATTTTTCCTATGGGATGTCAATGCAGCGTCTGGCCATTCTTTGGTGACAACAGCACATCCCAGAACTCCTGATGTAAGTATCATTTTGAAAGAAATTGATTTCTTTAGGACTATAAGGATTTTCTTTAGTGCAATGAAAATCTTTAAAATGTTCTTCTTAAAAGTATAGAGTGTAGATGCAGTTTTTGTAGCGTAAAAAAAAAACTGTGTGTTCCTCAGTATAATTCGAAGGTACTTGACTGGAATGAAAGGCTTCTAGTAGCTGGGGAACCTTCTGCTCTCTGGTATGGACCAAACGAACAATGAGAAAGAATGATTTCTTGGTCCTATTTTATAACCTTCAGATCAAAGGCGATGATGTCAATCAATTAATCAATCAATCAATCAAATCCTTTATTACTCCCACAATGGGGAAATTCTCTCTGTGGTGGGGAGCAGCCGCTGGACAGCGCTCTATCACCCAGAAACGACACATGAGGGTGCAGGAAGGATGTCAAAAATCAAGTATATTCAACCTGTGTCGCAGTAGGGCGGCATGAGTTAAAGTACAAGCAAAAATACATCAACATTGAAGCGCATTAATTTCACGAGACAAAAAGGTCCACAAACTGACTCCCACACGTCCAGCCTGGTGGCAGCCATGCGCGGTCGCACAGCGCTCTAAGGCACAGTCGGGGGGGGGCTGGATGAAAGAGTCACCAAGGCGTTGAATTCGTGGTGAAGGTCATGGGCAGGGGAGGAATGCAGGTTTCCATGACAACGGGCTCAGTTTCTCACACCTTCGGCGGATTGTTTTTGTACAGTCGGGGGGGTTCCTGATTAGAGATGTTTGTTTACTCGCAGACAGACACAGCTTCTGTCTGCCTGCTGAAAGTCCAGGTGCTGCTGTTTGAGAGTCAGCAGGTTCATGCATAAATGGCTGGGGCTACCTCGGCGTTTGAGCAGCATTACGCTATACGTCAGAACAACAAGCTAAAACTTTCAGTAAGTAGTTTGAGGGAGGAGTTCAAAGTGACCCAAAGGTCTCCCAAGCAGGGACCGAAGTGTGAATGGGGTGGAAGGCAGTGGAGGCATTTGACATGGTTGAGTCGAGGCTTCGGCACAGGGCACTGGTTGGAACAGTGACCAATGGAAGGGCTGGGTTGGGGTATGCCATGGCACGGCACAGAAAGGAGGCACAGGGGAAGTACAGCAGATCAATGATACAGAAAGAGTTGAAGGCAATCACTGAGGAGGAGCGAGCTAGCAGGGTGGTGGGGATGCCTCAGCAGGGAGCTTGGACAAGTTGGGAAGACTAAGGCCCGATCCGAATATTCTCCTTCTCCCTCAGCCCTCCCCCTTGATTTGGAGTGGCAGTTGAAGCCAAAGTCGTGTCCGGAATTAGTATTTTTTAAGTTTCACACTCCAAACAGAGGGGTCCAAAGTCCGCTATCGCGAGAGTAAACCGCATCGCGCGAAGAAGCTCTTTTCTTCCCTTTGGTGCGCTCTGAAATACAGATGTTTACATTTAAATGTAAGTAATGACTAAAGTTATAAAACCACTGTTGTTATGGATATTAAACCGCTGGAAGCGCTGTGCTAATGCTAGCGGACCGGCGATGTTGATGACGTCATTGAATGGAAGTCACGTCCGAAAAATTAGACACTATTTTTTCATCACCCTCCGTTTGGAGCAAGCACGGAGGGATAAACGAAGGGGAAGGGCTAAGGGAGAGGGAGAAGGGTAGTATTCGGATCGGGCCTAAGTGGAACACAAAGTATCATGGGTGGAGTTGTGTAAGTCTGAGCCACACCGTATACATTTTCTGATAGAGGTGGTCTACG
This sequence comes from Oryzias melastigma, assembly GCF_002922805.2. Taxonomy (NCBI): domain Eukaryota; kingdom Metazoa; phylum Chordata; class Actinopteri; order Beloniformes; family Adrianichthyidae; genus Oryzias; species Oryzias melastigma. The sequence continues at coordinate 28,858,339 of NC_050518.1, forward strand.
ACGTCGTACCAAGACCCTCTAACTTGTTCTGCTGGACAAAGGTAGAGTCACCAGCCTGCAACCTGGGTCTAAAGAGGGAAACCCCGGAGCACATCCTCAGCTGCTGTTCAAAAGTTCTGGCACAGGGACGCTATTGCTGGCGCCATGACCAACTGCTAAAGGCAATAGCCAAAACCATAAGCAGTGGCATTAAGCTTTGCAGGAGTCTCCTCCCAGCAAAGAACATTATTGCCTCTGTCCAGGCTGGAGAGAAGCCACCACTCAGGTCTGCTAACAGCAGCTGGGAGTTAAAAGTTGACCTTGGAAAGCAACTGAAATTTCCAGAAACCATTGCCAGTACAACCTTGAGGCCAGATATGCTGCTCATCTCAGAGGCTTCAAAGCAGATCGTTCTCCTGGAGTTGACCGTCCCCTGGGAGGACCGGATCGATGAGGCAAGTGAGAGGAAAAGGGCAAAGTATGCTGACGTAGTAGAGGGCTGACGGAACAATGGTTGGAGGTGCGAGACCTTTGAGGTGGGATGCAGGGGGTTCATAGGTCAGTCGCTTTGTAGGGCGTACAACATGCTCGGCATCACTGGGGCTAGCAAGCGCAGGGCCATTAAGGAGGTAACCGAGGCAGCAGAAGTAGCCTCAAGGTGGCTCTGGGTGAGTAGCGCTACCTGGACACACGCTGGGATCTGATCAACCCCAGCTGGGTCACCCAGGTCAGAGTGTATGATGTTTGAAAGACCCAAAACATTCCATGCTTCCAGGTAACATTACTGATGATGTGTCCAGGTTGTACCACTAGTTGATGTATGGGAAAGCTCTTCTTATTGCGCATCAGGAGCAGTGTGCAATTGCGAACGTGCGCAGCTTTGAAGGAACAGTGTACAGATGTCAAAAACACCCCAAACCCATTTTCCTTGGTGTAGGTCTATAAATCGTTGAGTAAAGAGGTTCAAATATTTCTAATTTGTCCATTTCTGGAATGTTTTGAACTAAAAACCTGCAGCTGCAGTTTCAATAAATCAGTTGTGAACCAGAACAAACATACTCAGTGTGAGACATTTCATAAAAAACTAGGTTGGTGTAAATGATGCCGTTTACACGCCCCCATGTCTCGCTGTTCCTCAGCCCACTGGTCCGAGCTGCAGCTGCAGATCCACTGCTGGCTGTTTTTAGACTCCTCCCACAGGAGCGGCGGGCATGTGTGGGGAGACACATCAAAGCAGCACCTGCATGGATGCGGATCAGTGTGTTAGTGGGATAAACCTCTGCTCCATTAGGAAACTGCGGAGTGAGAAAGAGGCGTAGTGATGGCGCTGTGGCTCAAACGACCACATCCACCAGAAGATCCAGAGACCAGAATCCAGAATCCCAGCAGACGCCTCACTGACAGATGAAAAAATCCATTCACAGCAAGGACTTCCTCAAAAAATGTTCAAGTTAGGGAACATTTATACACTAAGTTATTTATTGGTGTCTTTTCCACAATCCAGAAACAGGCTCTATAGGTTATCTAGTGGATTTATTAACATTTTGTGGTACAAGCACCACATTTGGAATGGATTTACCTTCTCTTTCAGAAAAGCACATGTGATGATGCTGAATTTTAAAATACATTTATAAATACATAATGTATTTTTCAAATATATTTTCTATTATATACTGTAATACTGTAGGTACACCTCAAGTTTAAAGACTAGATATATTGTTGCGACTGGGGTAAATAAATATTTTTTGACTGTATGGCTGTCACCTTCACAAACGGAGGCCATTTATTCTGGTTTCTAACATGCTTTTTCTAAGGATGGGATTCTAAGGGACATCCATGCTAAATTTGGTGCGTGTAACATAAAATATACGATGTGTCTGAAATATTGACCTAACCAGCTCTGCTATAGAGTGTGGTCCTGCAACAGCCTGGCAACATGATGAAGGTGTAGCCCACCATCTCCTAATAGTATTTTGTTAGCTCCAGTAACACGGTGACCCTAAAAGGAATTCAGGAAGTTCTGATGGATACAAAGATGGATGATACCTTTATAACTGTCCAGATCTCTTTAATTAGTTCTGATTTTTAAACTTAAAACAGTGTCTTACTTTCTATAAAGTTTATTCATCATAACTTTGGTCAGCTTCAGGTGTTTTTAGGGACCATTGTGGGATTTTCAAACGATCTAGGTTAAAAACTGCCACACAAGTCACATCTGTTTTGTCATAAAAATGTATCTGGATGATACATTCGAATGGTGTGACCTTCTAAGCTAACATGGCTGCCACAATGAGGAGTATAGGCCACAGGGACAATCTTTTTCATCTGTCTGTTAGCGACCAGGCCTTTCAGAAGCCACACCCACTTTATGGAGAAAGTTATCACAAATATGGAATCATTTTGAGATCAGTGGTTGAGGGAGATTCAGTCTACAGGCAGCTTCAGGTCACACTGTTTGCGTCTAAAAAAATAAAAATATTTTCTGGTGCTAAGGAAGTTTTACTGATGTTTGTGCAGATTTTGGTAGGTATTTCATGGGGGTCAAATTAACCTGAACAACAATTTAGTCCTTTGATGGATTTTTTAATCAACTTTTTGTATTTTTGATAATGTGTGTTTACTAAAAAGGATATTTTTTAATTAGTCCTGTGAAAAAATGTTACAATTTCTATTAAAATATGGAAATCCCAAACATTTTGATATATATTTTAAACAACTTCTTGATGGGGAAAAAAGGTCTAAAGTCAGCATAGTTCATGGAGCGCTTTATTGCATCACAGTAAGCTGTTGTTAGGCTCATCCTATCCGTTAGATGACGCTACAGTTTACCAGGAACAGCATTTATCTACAGAGCAAACATCAGACGTGCAAGCATCTTATGCGCGACGGCAAAAAATATAAAGTCATTAATGTACAAGTTACGCAAAACATCAGCAAATTCCTTTGACATCATTGAAAATGTCGTCAAACACGAAGAGACTAAAAAACTTTAATTAAAAAACGGCATTATAAAGTGGAAATAGACAGAAGGTGTAACCAACAGGGGGCGCTGAAACAAAACAGTCTGCAATGAAATAAATAAACAATAAATTAAAATGCAAAACAACCAAAAAAGGCTCCAGTGTGGCGTTGCAGAGCAGCAGCTACGTTTTAGTTAAAGGTGAGAATTTTTTTTCTGTGCTTCAGAGCAAATCTGAGAAATAAAAGAGTCAAAGTTGACAAAAACACAAATCATTTGTAAAAAGCATAAATATAAGAAATGTGACATAGTTTCACATCATTTCCTTTGTGATCAAGTGTTTCCATCCATCCAAACGACCTGATAAAAATTGGGACGGATCGTAATGAAGGTGATCTGAAACAAATCCTGATTCTTGTTTTGGGCAAATATGTCAAACAAAATGAAAATGGAGGTTCATTGGAGGATAAAGACGACTGGCGTCAGCTGTGGTCACCGTCAGAGGAAAGAAGACGTTCAGATCAACGTAAACGAGAATGCGAGTAAGACCGAAGCAGGTTTGTGCGAGTCTGTAAGACTTCAGGACAGAGAAAGTCCACGTCTGCCAAAACACTCGGGACATCAGTGGAGGAATGCTCTGCTCCGTCTTTAAAGTACAAATCCATCTAAACAGGAAAAAACACAACCGA
>NC_050518.1:28862441-28864789 GCF_002922805.2 Oryzias melastigma
TTCAGGACAGAGAAAGTCCACGTCTGCTAAAACACTCGGGACATCAATGGAGGAATGCTCTGCTCCGTCTTTAAAGTACAAATCCATCTAAACAGGAAAAAACACAACCGACTGTCTTCACGTCGAGTCTTTTTCAAGAAGGGAACAGGAGGGATCTCCTCAGGTCCTCCCTCAGTCTGTGAACCCACAGGAATCATAGTTTTTATCTACAGTTTTCCTTCGTCATTCCTCGTCTTCAGGCGGATAAAGTCCAGAGAGCATCATCTGTTGGAGTACAAGCGGAGCTCTGAGGGTCATAGGTCGGTCACCTTGTTTTCCACAGCAGCGGCGATCTGCTGCAGCCTGTAACCCAGCTGCATCTTCTGAGCCGTGCAGTCCTCCTCCAGAGCCGTGATGATCTGAAAGGAGGAGGACGGGGAGGTCAGTGACCAAAGACAACCGAGGAAAGAAGGAAACAGGATTCTGTTAGAGGAATGGACGCCGTGAGAAACTTTACAAAACACTTTTAGATTCAGACTCTCCCGTCTTTTCACAATCAGTTGCAGAAATCTCCAGCTGTTCTGACTTCAGGGGAACAGAATCAGACGCAAAAAGTGCAAAAACACTTTTCTCTGCTCTCACCACTTTTTGTTCAAAAGGCTTTTTTGCTCTAATAATAACAGCTTTCCAACTGTGACCAACTCAATAATGTATTCAGGGAGTTTTTGAACTGTTTGGACACCAAAGTAGGTCTGTTTGTTGGAGTCCATGTGAGCGAGCTTTAATGTGTTTCACAGAGAAACAAAGGGAAATAATTGTTTATTTGTTTAAAGAAGGAGAAATGTCAGATTTAGTATTGTTTACTTGGATATGGTCTGGGTGAATACTGGATTCTAATTGGCTGCTGGGTGTGGATTAAAAAGTGATAAACTACAGGGATTATGTACACTTAAAAAGGAAGTTCCTGTCACACAGCCCGAATGTTCTGTATCATTGCATGACCATCTGGACAAAAACAAGTGGTAAGAGGTGAACTTTCTGTCTGAACTGAGGGTTTATTTAACCAATCGTGACGATCTACATTTATATCACTTTCCTTTTTTAAAGTAAAGGAGCATTAGCAGACAAATTATTCAACCCCCTGCCCCATAAACTAGGCTTATTTAATTAATGTTTTAAATTTGATATTATTATTTATTCTCCTACTCATAAGACATATCACTCAGCATACTGAAAGGTGTAGTCTTTTGTCTGAACACTAGAGGGAGTTTCCGATTTTTGAGCAGGTCAGAAGAGTGGAGTCTATTCCTAACCTGCTGTAAAATGAAACACCAAGACGGAATCTGATTGTGCTGCATTTGTGTTCTAGCTACTTACTAAAGGCCTAACTTCAGAAAAATGAAAAAATAAATGTATAAATTTAAAACAATCCACATTTGTCCGGGTTTTCCGTTCAAATGTCAACACTTATCTGCTCCAGTTGAGTTCTGTCTGCTTCCGGCTCTGTGCCGAGTTGCCATGTCACTGTGACAAAAAGCCACATCACGTATCAAATAGTCCGCTTTTTGTGAAAAAGGGATCTTAACTGAAAAAATAACAAGAATAAAGTACTAAATATTGAGTAAGGAGGTGACCATGGTATAAGTGAGATTATACCCTTCCAAGTGTGCATTATGAGAAATTAACACTCTTCACGAAAGCAACCGTCCGATGCGAAGGCCTCCACGTCGTGCATTAACTTTCTATAATGGACACTTCATTGGGAATTGTCCCTTACTTAGTTGTGAAGATAGAGCAGTGACAACTCTGTCCTTTCAAAATAAAGTATCTTGTTTTTTTTTTCTGTGAAAATTCTCTCATTAGTTATTGTAAAGATGTTATAGCATAATTAGTTACTCGCTTTAGTTTTAGGGGTCAGCAGACTTAGCGTACCTCAGTCTGTTAGAGGTTGGTTTACCTTGTTGGGTTGTTGTAAAAGTATAGGCGATGTGAACGTTACCACACCGGCAGATCAATGGTCTGGAGCATCTGAGACTCAAAGGTCGTCAGTTCAAATCCATGGTTGGCTCACACCAAAGACTCCAAAATACACTCGGCATTAAGAGGTTGGATTAAGGGGAAAACCACCAAATAGTGAGCTACAGCCTGAGTGGGTCTGTAGCTCACTGCTACCCCTGGGGAGGGGTCAAATATGAAGTATAGAGGTGTGATGACTGATGAAACTTTAATTTCCACTTCTTTTTTATTTTAATCAGCTTGTTTCTGCGCTTGTACAACTCTATTTAAGGAGAAGAGTTTGGATTTTTTTCCTCTGTCTCTGTCATGAAGAACAGACAAATACTGACCTGATCGTAGTATTTGTTGATGTA
>NC_050518.1:28865827-28869427 GCF_002922805.2 Oryzias melastigma
ACTATTTGATCCGTGATGCGGTTTGTTATTACGGTGAAATGGAACACGGCATGAAGCCTGAAGCCGTTACAGACCTCAGCTGCAGCGGTAAAGTGTCTAACGTGTCGCTGTTTTGAAAGAAAGACCTGGACAAATTAGGATATTTTTCTTCTTTTTCTGTCGTTAATCCTTCAGTGAGCAGCTAGAACATATTCAGCTTCTGTCTGTGTTTCATTTCACGGCAGGTTCGCTCTTCTGAGCTGCTCTAAAAGGAGAAACTCCCTCTTGTGGTGAAACAGAAGATTACACCTTTCATGTCGAGTGGTGTTTTATTAGAAGGAGAATAACCAATTTGTCAATATTAATTTACCTTACAAAAGGAGAGGAATATAAATGCTGGTCGCTACAATAAGTTAAATAAAGCATCAGTTCAGAGAGAAAGTTCATCCATTACTGCTTGTTTTGTCCAGACAATGAAGGAAAATGTGTTTTAAAGAAGCCTGCGCAGTGATATCGAGCGTTTGGTCTGTGTGACCGGAACTTCTTTTTTAGGTGTGCGTTATTACTGTGCATTATCACTTTTTAATGCACACCCAGCAGCCAATCAGAATTGGTTTAACTTGGTTTAAATGGTATAACTTTCTATAATGGACACTTCATTGGGAATTGTCCTTTACTTAGTTGTGAAGATAGAGCAGTGACAACTCTGTCCTTTCAAAATAAAGTATCTTGTTTTTTTTTTCTGTGAAAATTCTCTCAGTTATTGTGAAGATGTTGTAGCATAATTAGTTACTCACTTTAGTTTTAGGGGTCAGCAGACTTAGCGTACCTCAGTCTGTTAGAGGTTGGTTTACCTTGTTGGGTTGTTGTAAAAGTATAGGCGATGTGAACGTTACCACACCGGCAGATCAATGGTCTGGAGCATCTGAGACTCAAAGGTCGTCAGTTCAAATCCATGGTTGGCTCACACCAAAGACTCCAAAATACACTCGGCATTAAGAGGTTGGATTAAGGGGAAAACCACCAAATAGTGAGCTACAGCCTGAGTGGGTCTGTAGCTCACTGCTACCCCTGGGGAGGGGTCAAATATGAAGTATAGAGGTGTGATGACTGATGGAACTTTAACTTCCACTTCTTTTTTTTAATCAGCTTGTTTCTGCGCTTGTACAACTCTATTTAAGGGGAAGAGTTTGGATTTTTTTCCTCTGTCTCTGTCATGAAGAACAGACAAATACTGACCTGATCGTAGTATTTGTTGATGTACTTGTAGAGTTCGTGTAACGCCACAAGACAGTTGACCTCTGGTGCATAATTCTGTTGTAGGAGAGGAAGAGAGTCAAAATAAATCTACTTCCAGATTTGTTTTCAACTTCTGAGTCATTTTCCAGCTGGATATGCTAGCAGACGTCTTACCCGAGAGAGCTCTGCCAGAGCCGAGTTCATCTCCTGATCGCTGGCAGAGATGGTCTGACGGATGTCGGTGTAGTACCTGAGGAAAAGGAAAGCACGGCTCTTAAACAGACTCACAATTCAGTTTGTTCCAAACTCAAATCCTGTTTAATGTTTATTTGTGTATTATTTCTTAACCTTTAAAAGACAACAGGAAAATCACAGTCTGATACTAATTTACCAAATGCAAGAAAACTGAAAACAGTTTGTCTTGATCAAAACTAGAAACGTTTGGCAGTGAAAAAAAATTTCACTTTTCACATTTTCACTCAAAATGCTTTTGGCAGATGTCCTAAGTCTTGTGAAAATCTGAGTATCAACGTCATACATACAACACATTTTAATGGTAATAAACTTGCGGTAGAAAAATCTCTTGAAAGTTGCTCACTGGCTGGACAGCTACTACACTTCCACCTGTTCAAAGCTCCATGTGACAAATTCATTAAAAAAAATAAAAAGACTTTATTTCCAAATGGCTGCTTTTCTGTTGGTTTTATCTCTATAGCAACCACTTTATTTTTTGTTGACCTGGGACTGACGAACAGACCTATGTCATTTTTAGAAGTATTTTCAGCAAAAGTAACATTTCAGAATTTCCTTGACAACAGAGGTTTTTGTTAACGACGCCCACATTCCTAATATCCTCTTATCCTAAGTCATATTGTTTTGTTATGCTTAACCCAATGAGTGATTTCTTTTCAAAATATTCTTGTTTTTGTGCAAAGAACAGGGTAACTTTTAATCCAACTTTTTTTCCAAGTGTTTTTTTAATGATGCTAGAGGAGTTAGGAGGCAGTACATCACGTTTACATTTTATAGCTGGTTATAAAAGTCTTTTTTAATTCAAGATAGCACCCTCTTTCCGAGGTCAAAGGTCAATAAAACTGTTGGGTTTTATTGTAGAGTTCAGCTGCATTCATACTAGACATAATTCAAGTGTCAAATTTGTGTCTGTCGCCTATCTTTTGACAAATGTCAAATTTAATATTCAATGCCTGTCCTAAAGTGTCCTTGACGCTATGACGCGCCGGCTGCATGAGGGAGGAGCAACTGCCAACGTTTTTCTGGACTTGATTTGCTGCCACATCATGGAAAACATGAATGATGCTGAGCGAGTTGCTTGGGTCTATATGTTTTGGAGATCTCTACAGAGGCGTGAGCAGGCACGCCACTGTGTCTAGGCTCACCAGATTATTCAGAGTATGGTGAATTTCACCAAATACTGCTCCTGCATAGAAAACATTTGGTGAAAAAAATAGACATTATTCAAACTGATTTATTGTTTTGTTTATTTTTGCCGCGTTTTCAATGCAAAACTGCAAAACAAACTTATGTTCTCGTGTTAAAGCAGGGGTGTCAAACTCAGTCGCACAAGGGGCCAAAATCCAAAACACACCTTAGGTCACGGGCTGAACAGGATGAACATTTATTGAACACTCTAAAACTGCATTTTTAAAACTTTAAAACCATAACTTTTTCACATAATTATGAACTGGATGTATAGCAGGTCTACATTACTGCTAGTGTGAATGCTGTAAGCTGAATTTGGCCGCTGAAGATGCTAGTGCTGAGAGCTGAAGATGCTGAAATTGATAGCTGAAAACACTGAAGCTCATAGAAGGCTAAAATATTAGCTAAATGCAAATTTAGCCTAAAAAACAAAAAACAAACAAAAAGAAAAAAAAAAACTTAGGTTGGCCAAAAGAGCAAGCAAGTACCTGAAAAAATAGCTAAACTTCAAAATATCTTAAAAAACTTTAAAAAAGCCTAAATTAGCCAAAACAGCTATCATGTAGCTGAAATATTAGCTAAACTCAAAAATAACCTAAGAAATCTTAGTAAACGCCAAATTAGTCCAAGAAGCTCGCATAATGACAAATTTTAAAACTTTAAAACCGTAGGTTTAAAATTGCAACATTTTTCTGAATTATAAAAAGGCAAGAATATTATTCCAAACTATATCAACTTAAAGAACTTTAAATATTTTACTCTCCATAAAAATATATTTTGTCAAAATTATACAAGTTAGAAATAAGTGCAAGATAACATTGGACCATTAATAACAATAAAATAAAATGATCTGGAGGGCCAGATCCGGCCCCCGGGCCTTGACTTTGACACGTGTTAAAGGATCAGGGGCTTAAAGAGTTTGCGGTGAGTCCGTGTCCTGTC
>NC_050518.1:28869708-28883026 GCF_002922805.2 Oryzias melastigma
TTTTTCTGAATAATAAAAAGGCAAGAATATTATTCCAAACTATATCAACTTAAAGAACTTTAAATATTTTACTCTCCATAAAATGTATTTTGTCAAAATTATACAAGTTAGAAATAAGTGCAAGATAACATCAGGCCATTAATAACAATAAAATAAAATGATCTGGAGGGCCGGATCCGGCCCCCGGGCCTTGACTTTGACACGTGTTAAAGGATCAGGGGCTTAAAGAGTTTGCGGTGAGTCCGTGTCCTGTCACATGTTCGATCATCATATAAGCCAACAGTCTGAAAAAGGATAATATTACTTCTGCTCTCAAACAAAATCTTCTCGTTTCTGATAAAGAAGGAATTTGTTTGTAGAGAGAAAGTCTTTCCTGCATCATCGGGGCAGACGGCGCCGCTTAACGTGCAGCTGACAGTGGTAAGTGTAGCCGTCTGCTCACAGACCATCCATGCGTGGCAGCCCGCCGGCCTCAGTCTACCTTCTGTCTGTCGCTAACAGATGTCCTCTCCTCGCTCTCCATCTCCCCCCTCCCTCTCCCACAGTTTCTGTGCCGAGGTCACCGTGGCGACTGGCTGCCGTATTCTTACCTCTCCACCATCTGTTTGTAGCGTGGGATGTCTCTGGCGTACAGCAACTTGTTGATGGGAGAATCCTGTTAGAGGAGGAAGCCAGAAGCAGGTCGTGAGTACCCAGAAGGTGACGTGGACTCGCTGTGAAGGAGCAGCAGCTCCGCAGCGCGGCGCTTAGCTCACCCGGCCCAGCTTGTGGTCGGCGATGGTGCAGGAGTCCATGAAGGTCTGCGCAATGACAGACAGGACCGCGTCCACGTGGTCCGACGTCTGCACGTCAAAGATGAACTGAGGGTTCTTCAGGATGTTGATCCAGAACCGCAGAGGTAAACTGAGGAGCAGAGAGACTGGGTTTTTAACAAGCTCACACCTGATTGGTCGGTCGTTGACCAGGATCATGCTCGTCAGAGGAAGTCTGAGCTACAAGCAGATCCTCTGAATGTAAACACAGGATTACAGACATCAGGGATACCCTATTGTCGATCCCGAAGGAAGTGTGGGTACATCGCAGGCATGTTATTTGGTTGACACACACACCATTTTCTGATACGTTTTTGCTCCACTAAAAGTTTTTCTTCCTCCTAAACTCCTGAAGGTTGTTCAGCGTCAGACTCCAAACTGTGTTTGCAGCTGCTAATGTGTCTTATTTTTTCTCAACAGGCCCAAAGTCGGTCACTTAAAAAGAACCTCCAGAACGCACACAGAACATTTCTGTTACCGTCAGCATGGCAACTACAAAAGCACAGGTTTATTTACGAGCTGTTAAAGAAAACATGACAGAGGAACTTTTTATCATGTTGTAATCTCACATATTCATCTAAATTAATCACGGGCAGCTGTGGTGCAGAGGTAGAGTGGTCGACCTCCAATCAGAAGGCAGCAGGTTTGGATCCCGCCTTGCCTGGCCATTTCTCAAAGTGTCCTTTGGCAAGAGCCTGAACCCCACATTGTTCCTGGTGGCTATAGGTTGGCGCCAGCAGAGCCGCCATAAGTGTGTGAGTGGATGAATGGTATCGTAAAGCACTTTGGGCCTTAAAGGAAGGTAGTAAAGTACAAGCACAGTGTTTGCTGTTTACCAAATCAATTTATAATACTTGTCCGATTCCCTTTAAAATCAGCTTTTCCCAATAAGTGTGTACGATAGAGTAGCTGAAGTTACATGTGTAAAATGTCTTTAATCAGTTTAAAAGATTGGATTCGAATAAAACTGCGTACACGAGCCTGAAAAACTGATTACAACAAATGTTAACATACGTCACACATGTAATCAGAATAAATCATTCTGACATGAGCAGAACTGTCTAAAATTAAGTAGAGGAAAAAATAATATGTTTCGTTGTAAAAAAACAAAGTTGCAGCTTTGATGATCTTCTAAACATGCTTTTATTATTAATAATATTATTTTAGAATAACTGTTTGCTCATAATTTTCTAAATCTGTGAAACTAGTGTTTTATTCTTGGGCGTACAGACCCGGAGGAAGGGTTAGAGTTTCAACATTTAGCCTTGGATGCACTTAAGATTCGTGCGGGCAACGCAGCAAAGTGGATTTTGGTCACAAGTAAATGCGGAATCACATCAGCCTTTACTTAGTCTGGACACGATTGGTAACACAAATTTAAATGATTGTTTGCACAGATTTTCAGAACTGCTTGGAGTGCTATTTCTGTATTCAAAACTCAAATGTAGTCCTAAGCCTTCCTACACCATAACAAAGCACCCTCGCCTGGTCACAAACACACAGTTATGAGTCTGGCTGCTCTGTAAAGGTGTATTCACACCAAACGCAATTCTCTGAGCAGAGGTGGACAGTTTCAATGTTAAGTCAATGGTACAGACGCGACATGAGACGATCTGAAGTCCCTCGATGTGATTTGAGTGATGAGGCGTGAATGGGAATGAGCAGCCAAAATGTAAAAATCTGAAGTTTGACAGGTCGCTGCGTCGCATCTGCCAATCAGGAAATCAGTTTTGGGCATGCGACATTTTCAGTGACTCAATCAGTGGGTAGAATACTAGACCAAAGCGAGCGTTAATGCCTAGAACTTTCATCTTTTTCCTTTACTCATTGGAGCGGCAAGGTTGCAGAGCTCATAAGGCTACTTTGGGGTGAAGGCGAGGTACACTTTGGGCGGATCGTCGGCTTTTGTTCCTGCAGCGAGCTCACTCTCTCTCTCTGCCACCATATCGAGCAACTCTGCGGGGTGCAGAGGCTGCTGGCTCGTGCCTCGTCAAGACATTAAAAAAAGGAAAAAGGTCTCCTAATGTTATTTTTCCCCCTCGGGTTAATGCAAAACAGTGAGTCCAAGCTCAGCCACAGAAACACAGCAGGCTGTCATACAGACACAGCCCCCTGTACCGGGAAAATCTATAATAATCATATAAACCCAAACATGGAGACATGATTACTGGTGTTTTTGTAGAACTCTTCACAATAAATAAACCTGATTTATTTCTTAACATCATCTGGGTCTTCATACATTCTAAGTGAGATATCAACAAACACCGTTGCTTATAGCGACCGTCCTAAATGCATTAGCTGGTAGCTCCTCCCACATGCGGCCGCCACGTCAAGCTCTGGAAGACATTTTTTGTCAGGCGATGAGCAGCGAATATGTCCTTCGATGAAAGAGGGGCGGGGCACATGAATTCGTTGGACGAATCGCATTCGGTGTGAGTGCAGCTTAAGAAACAGGGTTCACTCATGCAGCTGCCAATCGGTCCTGATTCCAGAACTTCCTCTGGAGCGCCACACCGTCGATGCATAGCGTAAAGTCCAGCGATTGGAATGGATTATTTCCATGCACCACATTCGGATCAATAATCAGTACAACCCACCTATCAGGAGTAATTTTGGATCCAAATGAGTCCGATCAGGTCAGAGTATTCTGAACAGTGTGTTTACGTGATTTTTATTCTGATCAGGTGTTTAATTGGATAACTAGTGTCCGTGCAAACTACTGTAAGGGGCACCATAAAGTTAAATTAATGATTATAAATATGAGCATTAGGTCTAATTTGCAAAGTTGTAATTCTACAAGGAAAAAGTCATGCTTGTTTGAAAATACAGCTGTAATTTTACCAATCACAAAGTTGCATATTTACAAAAAAAGTAAAGCAGCTTCATGGAGATTGTTGAGCAGTGTGATCTCTCCACTCAATTTCTCTGAAATTTTTACAGCTGTCTTTCTTGAAACCTTTTAAAATCTGGAAAACCGGACTTTTCCCTTGTAAAATCCCCAAAGTTTGAAGAACATATTTACGATTTTAGTCTTGTAAAAGGTTGACTTTATTCTCATATATTAGTTTATTTTTATTCCTTCGTGGTCCAAATGCTCCTTCATAAGTCTGTATGAATATGAAAAACATTGAAAAAGTGTGGTCACACCTGACACATGTGAACATCAGACCGTTGAGCTGCTGTTACCTGTTGGTCTTCCAGATGTGAATGGTCTCTGGGTCGGGGATGCTGTGCTGCTGAGCCTGCTCGTCCAGCAGGTCAAAAAAGTATTTGACGGCCAGCGGCACAGGACGACTGGTGCTGAGGATGGCAGTGAACAAATCATCCACGAACTTCTGCAGCGTTCCCTGAGAGCAACCCAACAAAAGAATAAGGAAAAACTTTAGGAGTCAAAGGGCCTGTAGCCGTGGCAACGCAACAAAGCCAGCTAAGCTCCATTTTTAAAGAGTTGGAGATGGAAAACACAGGTTGTGCTGCTGAAACGTGTTTACACATGAAGCTTTAGAGATCCCACAGCAGAGGCATTTCTGCTACTCACAAAATATCCTAATGGAGGGCACCGTGCATTATGGGTAACACACTTCCAAATTTAAACAACCCCACAGATGCTTTATGAGCAGCGATTAGACCACAGATTAAAGAGACGGTTTTCCCGCGGTTTAAAGTGCTCCATCCACGCAGATGCACAGGAGGAAATGACACGCTCGGCGCCGCAGCTGCATGAAACTTTCATGTCCTTAAGCGCCGCAGCACTTTACAGGTAACTGCCTTTAAAAGTCTGCTTTAAAGTTTGCTGTCAGAGTGGAAGGATTACAGCGCGGCGTGTTGGCTTCACATAAATTATGACGATTAATATTTCACACATTTTAAATAATGCAGATTCACCCTGAAGAGTTTTTTTTTCTTTTGTGTTAAAAGTTTAATTTGGATTTAGATCATTGGCCAAATTGTTAAAGGAAATAGTTTGAATAACAATAGCGAAAAAAAAAAGTTTAATTAGCTGTGAAGGATGTCAAAGATTCAAAGCCAGGAAACACCAAATATTGCAATACCTCAAATGACCACTGGAGGCAAAAGGGAGGAATTTCACATCAACTATATTAAAAATCAGAGTTCATGACATCAGTGTTTTCCATGTCTATTGTTTTAATATCAACTCTCCAGGCCCCGGTTCAAATCCCAATCAAGTCCTTCTGTATGCATATTCTCCTAATACGTGAGTGGGTTTTCTCTGGGCACTCCAGTTTCCTCCCACAGACCAAAAACCTGCTCCATAGGTTTATTAGTTTCTCTAAATTGTCCCTTGGTGTGTTGGTGAGTCTGAATGTGTGGTTGTGTGTCCCTGTTCACCCTCGCAAAACAGTAGTCAGGAGAGGCTCCAGTAACCCAATGACCCCAAAATGGACTCAGAGGGTTCTGAAAGAGGACGAATGAATATATTTCTATGCAGAGGGAGGTTGGTTTGATAAACCGGGCCCCGGCGGTCAATTCCCTCTGCTGTAGCTCTCGTGGGTCTAGATCAGGGGTGTCAAACTCAATCACACAGGGGGCCAAAATCCAAAACACACCTTAGGTCATGGGCCGGACAGGATAAACATTTATTAAACACTCTGAAACAACATTTTTAAAACTTTAAAGCTTATAATATTATTGATAACTTTTGAATATAATTATGAACTAGATATATAGCATTACCTGCGATACTAGTGTGAATGCTGTAAGCTGAATTTGGCCACTAAACATGCTAGTGCTGCTGCTGATAGCTGAAGATGCAGAAATTGATAGCTGAAAACGCAAAAGCTGATAGGTAGCTTAAATATTATCTAAATGCCAAATTTACCTAAAAAAACAAAAAAAAAGAGAAATAAAAAAAATACCTAAATTTCAACATAGCCTAAAAAACTGAAAAAAGCCTAAATTAGCAGCTAGCTAAACAGCTAGCCTTTAGCTGAAATATTAGCAAAAATCCAGAACAGCCTGAAACACACAAAAAAAAAATCTGAATAATAAAAAGGCAGGAATATTATTCCAGAATAAATCAATATAAACCTTAATAAAACTTTCAATATTTTACAATGTTTATAACATCGGGCCATTAATAACAGTAAAATAAAATGATCCGAAGGGCTGGATAGGATTACCCGGAGGCTCGGTTCCGCCCCCTGGGCCTCGACTTTGACGAATATGGTCCAATATTGATATGCTAAAAGTTTTAGATTTTCTATCATCGCTATTTTCCATGTCAGCTCTGGGTTCTGTTCTCTATTGTCATTTACTTCTCCATTCCTCTATTTGTAGTTATTTATTCTATTTAGTTCTCTGTGGTTCTTTTTGGTGCAGTGCGATTCACGTGTTGTTCCTCTCCCCCGAAGGGAACAGTGAGAAATTTTAGATTCCTGGTGGATCGTGCGTGTTCCTGTTCTTGGCCGTGGACCTCGCCTTTGGCTCGTCTTGGCTGTGGACCTCACCCGTCCCCCAGTCCTATCTAGCTGAACTCTATTTAAATAAATTAGATAAGCTAATTCTTCCTTAATAGTAAATCTCCTGTCCATCCTAGGAGAGGATCTCTCCCTCATGTACACATGTCTGAGGTTTCTCCTTTGTTTCCTGAATCAGGTTTTTTATGAGTTTTCCTTACTGGGATGGGGGGTCTAAGGACAGGGATAACCACTTTTATTTAGTTTGTTTGGTTTAGTTTAACAATCAGCTATTGTTTAAATGTTATGAACAACCTTCTGCTTCTGGCATGAAGCCCATAAGGCCATTTCGGGGAAAGGGGGAATAATTTGCCTTTATTAAGATGTTTGATTATACTAGCAATCAAATGTTTCTTTTTTTATGGTGTGTTTGATTGACAAATGAGTGGATCCAAGGGTGGAGCATCTCTGGTCAGTGTTCCCTGTCCCACTTTATCCATTTACTTTCCCTACTGTCCCTTCAAGCAGCTGAACATACAGATTAAAGCTGAAGGGCACTTTTGGTTTTAAACGTTTCCAGGAAAGATTCTTTTTATTGTTTTGATGCGTTTCACACATTCACAGGCAGTAAAATCCGTGATGCGGGTTGGGGTTTACCTTCATGGAGAGCAGGCGGGTCAGGTAGATCTCGGGGATGGCCTTGGCCCTCTCCCCGCCTCGCTCCCTCATGCTGCCTCTCCTGTGTTTGTGCATCTCGGGCTCCTCGCTGGCTTTCACCAGATGCCACAGACGCACGCCGCCTTCCTCCCCGTCGTCCAGCATGGGGGTCTCTGGTGGAGGGGAGGATACAGTGTTTGGAGACAGTCTTCTTTTTGATTATTCTAGATGAACATTTTCATTTTAATCAGATAACTACTGGACTGTAATGAAGCTGCTGCGTTAAAAATCATAAACTTTGACCGTCATGTGTTCAGTATATTGTTAGAAAAGATTCACAGTGAAACGCTGACCTCTACTGGCCATTCTCTGTATGTAAACCTCCTCAGAAACCGAAGGAAAGAATGAAACTGGAAAAAAGATCTTATTAAATCTTATTTGAAGGTTTGCACTAATTTCAAATCCAACAGAACATCCTTTTTTCTGACCCTCAGAAGTAGAAGTTGGGTCTCTGCAGCATTGGGCAGCTCTGGTTGAAGAAGTAGAAGATGCAGTTAGGTGCCTTGCTCAAAGACACTTTGGCAGGTATGGATGATGCTGGATCCTATCATTCCATTCAGTGAATATCAAACACAGAACTGTCTGAACATGTTCTGCCTCTCCGTCCTCCGAACTCATAACATTTGATATCATCATTTTTTTATTTTAAAATAAATCGTTCAGAGCCTTTTAGGGCTTTTTTATTTAATTTAACAGTTATCCTTTTTTTAATTATTTTTATGAGGATTTGTCATAAAAACATGGAATCATAGTTTTTTTCCCTTAAAACACATTTTTAAAGTATTACTACTTTTGTCCTTTGCCTTTGTTTTCTTCAGGTAGTTTTTCCATTCATCACTACGGTTTACATAACTATGATTCTAACTGCACATCCCAATGGACTATTCAGTAGTTAAATTGACAGTTGTAGCCTTTTTTTGCTGTAAATATTGATCTTATTTAGTTTTCTTTACTGATTTTTTTCTCTGCCATTCTTGTTTGAATCTGTTTATATACTGGAAAGGATGAAATGCTTCATCTCAACAGGCTTTATCCTCCCATTTTTGATTTAAATGTCAGAAAGAAAAAAATAATAATACATTCCTGGGACTCACTTTCTCCAGGCATGTAATCGTGGCTGTCATGGAGGAGATGTTTGCTGTTCCTGGAGACCAGGGCCACCGTGGCTCCATCAGGGACCTGCACGCAAGAGTTTCTCCTTCAGCTGCTGGTCCGTTCTCACCAACAGGAACTGCAGCGTACGCAGGAACTGCACTGACCTTGTAGTGCTGCAGCGTGTTGAGGCGCTTCCAGGAGCCTTGCAGCACAGACGTCAGGTCTTCGTCTGACAGGATCAGGTGACCTGCGACCCCCGCCCGCCACTCTGGAGGTGAAAGTGTTTGTGTAACACAAAACCAAACAATTAAGCGTCATCTTCAGATGGTGACGGCACGCCGTCTGCGAGGCTGACCGAGGTTCAACGAGTCGATGTGCGGCCTCTGAGAGAAAGACGTTCCCTTCCAGGTCTGCTCCAGGACCTTCTCCTTCACTTGGGTGATGGTGTCACAGTCCAGGACTTTAGCGGGAACCGTCTGAGCGGTGGAGCCTCCGCTGGCATCTGCCGCTGGCATCACAACATTTAACGTCTGGACACGTGTAAAGAGACGGTTAATGCTGAGCAGCAACAACAGGACATAGGGACGTCTCTCAAAAAGTCTCACCAGCGTGCGGTACTCCACGTCTTCTCGGAGCAGCCGGTTGTCGTTGAGCGTGTACTTGGCTTTTCCCGTCACCGCGTCGACTGGTCCTTTGTCCACCTGGTGCTTTATGGCTCTGAACAGCATGTAGAAGGACTCCCCCGCCGACTCCTGATCAGAAGAAAGAACTCAATCCTCTAGAATGGGGGTCTGCAACCTTTAACACTTAAAGAGCCATTTGGGTGGTTTCTCACTGATCACAACCCGGCAGGAGCCATACACCCTTTACAAAATAAGACTTTGTATTTATTCTATTGTTATCTTTATGAAAAATATAAATGAACTATCAATTTTTGGCATTAATGAAACAAACCTTAAGTGAAAATATGATTTTTTCTCCCAAATATTAAACTGTTAAAAGTTATAAACTGAGGTTCTAAAGACATCCTTTCAAAATAAAACACTTCCGGTGTCACACAGAATCATCTCGACGGAGCAAATCTAGCTGAAGGTAGTGTAAATTCAGCGATAAAAAAAACACTTATTTTTAAACGTTTGTGGTGCTTCTTAGCCAGAAATTCATAAATCTAACTTTCTAAAATTAAAACAGAGCTAATTAACTGTATTTTTTTAACCATGAAGCACACTTAAAACACTGGAATTTGTCCAAATGTTTGGTTCTTAATTATCAAACCACTATGGCTACTGTGCTTTGGAGGCTCGCAGAGTGATGAGTTTTTATTATTTTTTTAACTTTACATTACAGCTTTGTATTTTTCTTTAACCAGAGAGCCACAATAGAGGAGCAGAAGAGCCTGACGTGACTCTGGAGCCTCAGGTTGCTGACCCCTGCTCTAGAAGACGACTCAGATAGGAAAGTGACCACATCAGGATCAGATTTTATTCCTAAATGTACATTCTCATTTCTCCACCTTTAAATTCAAACTTTGAAGAATTATTTGGAAATGTTTCCCTCCTAATGGAGCAGCAGTTCCATGACTTTTCAAAGTTTATTCAAATCTTATAAGAACTTTTACATCTGGCGTTCAGTGCAGCACACAGCGGATTACAGAGTCACATAGTTTTTACATACCCTCAGAAATGTGTAGAGACAGATGGACATCCAGTTGGTCAAAAGCTTCTCCACCACAGACTCAGTCCTGCAGGTTACATTTAAGAAACAAGAATCAGGAAATGAATAAAATCTTCAACCTTTTTCAAGGTATAACGTCAGACGTTATTTTCACGGACCGGCCTGTACGAAGCTGAAGAGTGTTTCTGCATTTTTTTCACCTCCGGTTTTCAGTAACTTTTGAGTTTATCTTCATTCTCTGTAAAATATCTTCAGCTGATTCAAGCTTTATTTGTTCACTAGATTTCACGTAGGAACCACCAAAATATGACATTGATTTTCCCTTAGCTCACATCTGTCAAAGTTGAAGCTAAAAAAATAAAACATTAACTTCCACTCAGTCTGACTTTTGAGGTCTGATGGATACATTTTTTAAAAGTATGGTCCCTAAACTGTTATTTTCTAAATATAAAAATAAAAGCAAATCCACCGTTTGAAGAACATTATTATCAGCCTCCTCGTAACATTAGAGAACTGATTGCTGAATATTCGAAGGGTCTTTTTGTTTCCTCTCTGGATCTATTTAGCCTAAAGACATTTTCCTAATATGTTTAGTTTTAGTTAACTTTGCTCACTTGGGGGTTTTAATCAGAGCATTTGCTTTAAGAAAGTACTGGGTGGATTTTTGACATGACCGAGCGACTTGACATGTGTTAGATGTGGTGGACAGAATCCTGGAGTTTTCTGAAATAAACTTCCTTCAGAATCAGATTAGAAATAAAACGGATAAATGTGCTTTTTCTTCTTTGTGGTCCGGTACCAACTGTCCCACAGACCAATACCGGTCCAAGCTCGGGGGGTTTGGGACGACTGCTTGAGCCGCCGCCTCACCTCCTCAGCATCAGCTTCGGGTTCTTGGCCACATATTGCTCCACCAGATCGTTCAGCAGCGTCTTCAGGATGTCTGTGAAGTACTCCAGCTTGCCGTGCAGGGCCACCGTGAGCAGTGATGCCACGTAGGCCCGGTCCCGCGGCGAGAAGGTGCGCTGGGCCTCCAGAGTGTGAATAAACTGCAGCAGCAGAGAAGATGTGAAGCGGAGCGGCTAAAACCATCAAGTCCTTCTTGGAAACGGAGACTGACCTTGATGAGGAAGAGCTTGCTGTTGAGCAGGTTGGAGAGCTGCACCAGGCCCTGCTCCACGGTCTGCCGCCGGCTCTCTGGGATGTCTAGATCTCGTCTCAGTGGCGACTCCTGGTGGCCCGGGAAGAAAATGCGCTCTGCGTACGCTCGGTAGTCCAGGAAGGGAATCCCTGAGCCGACCAAGTCGCTGGACATGTCCATCATCTCCGTCATCAGGTCTGGAGGAAAAAGTAAAAACTTCTGTTGAACAAATGTTGAAAAGCTGTCTTTTTTATTGTTCTTCAGGTGAACACCTGTGAACTCCTTCTTGCAGCGGTCCCTGACGCTGGTCTCCAGGTTCTCCAGCTGGATCTGCACCTTCTTGTAGTCTCTCATGGCCTGTTTGCTCTTCCTCCTGACAGGTGATGGAGATGAAAAGACAACATTTAGAGCAGGGCAGGCCAAGACGAGACAGAAAAAAAACATAAAAGGTTCTAAAAATGTGGATCTGATGTTGTTTTACATCAGCCTTCCAAGAACATTTCTCCATAACATCAATAAACTCTCCCGATTTAAATCCTTCTAAACTCCATTAGAACTTGTTGTTTGTCTGGTTTTGCTCTCTGTTCTCATTTGTGGTCAAAGTTTTTCCATACTTAGAGAGATCCGAGTTTCCTGAGAAAACATGTTAAATGGAAGATTTTTTCCACTGATGGAGTTGATATTGATCTGAAAAGTCCAAAATCCAATCATCCTGGAAAGGAGCAGAGTGATGCTAAAGCGTTCTGTCCAGAAATTAGCTACGCTGTTTGCAAAACAAGCTCAGTTAAAGGCTGCATGCTAAACAAGGCAAGCAAAGCACAAACAGCAGTTAAAAAAAGGCTGACCAACAGTAATGAACAGTGCTTTTGTTGTAAAATCATATTTTATGAGTATATTTCTAACAAGAAAAACGGAAGAAAACACATAGATATCCTAATGAAGTGAAAAAGAGCTAAAAATAACATAAAAAAATGTTAACACAAAAGCTCCACTAAGTTAAGGAAAGAACTGGAACACCAAGAAAGAGAAGCTAATACAACAATAAAACTATAGTTCAACATTAAAATCAAGAAAAAAACAGACATTCTGAGACGGAAGAAAAGGGTTTCGAGATGGAGAAGAAGGTTTATCCTTTAACACCAGAGCTTTAGCTGCAGTGTTGACGTTCTTTGAATTACCATTTATTTTTAACCGTGTAAACAACATAAATCCAACAGATTTTGAAAGCTGATAAAGGCAGCTTTGTGCTAATATGCAGTAATATACAGCAGTTTATGCTATGCTAGTTTTGTTCGCTACATTACTTTACCTTTGCAACACTTTATCCCGACCAAGTCCCAATACGAAAGATCCCCGCATAGAAACATAACTTCATAAATGTCAGCGACACCAAAAACATGATTAAAAAACAGCTGTGCAGTCATAAACGTGCAAAAGCTAAAAAAATCAGCTTAGAACTTTACATTCTAATGTACACTCTCATAATACCACCTGTCATCTCACCGGATACAGTTTCAAAACAAGAATTATTCCAATGTCTCATTTTCACTGCAGTTAACTTAGTCTTTGTTTGTTTCCACTGATCTCGTTGTTCATGAAGGTGATGTGGAAAGTAACACAGATTATGTGAAACAATAAAGGTTTATTGAAAAAAGCGTCAGTATTTATACAGGTGGATGAGGTCACAGTGATGTGGCTTTTTGTCACAGTGACCTGGCAACACGGCACAGAGCCAGAAACCAACACAGAACTCAACTGGAGCAGCAAAAAGTTGCACATTTGAAAGGAAAACCTGGAAAAATGTGGATTTTTTTTTTCTTTTTCTGAAGTTAAGTTTTAGTGAGCAGCTAGAACACAAACACAGCACTATCAGCTTTCGTCTCTGTGTTTCATTTTACAGCAGGTTCAGGATAGACTCTTCTGACCTGCTCAAAAAACGGAAGCTCCCCCTTGTGGTGAGGCAGAAAACTACATCCTTCATGAGTAGGAAAATAACTTTAAAAAACTGAGAATAAACCTAACATTATGGGGCGGGGGGTTGGCTATCAATATGAACTCCTTTACCTTCATAAGGAAAGCGATATATAAATGTTGCTCATCACGATAGGTTAAATAAAGCTTCAGTTCAGAGAGATGTTCACCTCTTAGTGCTTGTTTTTTTGGTTTGATGACTCAAAAGTATGTTTAAAGAAAACTACGCAGTGACACATTTGGGCAATGTGACTGGAACTTCTTTTTCAGAAGTGCTTCATCACATTTTAATCCACACCCAGCAGCCAATCAGAATCGAGTATTCACCGGGACCATGATATAAGCAACCTTTTACATTAGATTCCTTTTGGTCCAAAACTGATTTTCTGTAAAGAATTATGCTGATTGCATTAACAGTCAAAGAGTCACAGTAGTTCTAAAAATGTGTTATTTTGTCATCACTGCTGACAGTTCAGGAGTTAAAGAACCTT
>NC_050518.1:28883250-28887307 GCF_002922805.2 Oryzias melastigma
AGCCGGAGTCGGACACAGGATGAGGGAGGAGCTGTTCACCGTGCAGAGAGATTCGTACTGGAGACGACGGCACAGATGAGTGATAGGAGCTGAAGGTCTGGATGGAAACCACCGTCACGTCCCTCACCTGTTTGACGTGACAGAGCGCCCCCTCGGGGCAGCTGGCCTCCGGGACGATCCGCCTCCATCTCCTCAGTAGACTCCGCTCCTCATGCCTCCTGACGGTCCTCCTGATGTCGCTCCTCCTCCTCCTTCTGGGAGGAAGAGCATCTGGTGGGCTGAGGGTGACCCTCATTTTTGGCTCCTGGACCACATCCAGGTTCTGACCAGAAACGCGGATGATTCTGCCGCCTCTGCAGAAGAAAAAAGAGAGAATCTCATTAACGACATGAAGGAAAAAAAATTAAAATTTATAAATGTTTATGGGAAAATAAACTATTTTATGTGAGCTTAAACACCAGAACTGCTTAAAATAAAAGTCTTTTGTAAAATGTTTAAGTTATTTAGAAAAAAGGAATCAAAATACATATATTGTATCCATACAGTACATATACTGTTGTATTGCATCATATTTCCAGCAGAGGGCACTGTAAGCCAAAAACTGAAGTTAAGCTGAAAATGTATCTCCTTAAAATCTATAAATAGAACTTTTTCCATTACTGAATACTTATTCTCATTCCTTTCTTAGTGTCTCACCAACACAAGTGGATGCAGCAGCAGCAACCTCACAAGAAAGTAGAAATGTTTGAAACTCTAATTTTCTATTAAATTGATGTCAGTAAATTATGTTTAATGATTATATAACGCTGCAGATACTTGAACTTTCAGACCGAATTGTACCTCCAAGATTCACTCCGATAATAATGGTGTTTTTAACATGTAATTGTGTCATTTTTCTGATGATGAAGGTAGAATAGAAAGAAAATTAAACTCAAAATTAAATTTCTGTGTATCTTTTTGTTAAAATTGTTAATCTGGAGCAGACGAAAAAATGCTATTTGAAAAGGGTCATATTTGTGATTTAGAAAATACGCTGGGGGGGGCACAAGTTCCCTGCTCCACTCCATTCTGATGGATCCACTCACACATCCATGAACGTCTTTGTTTTCCTCGTCCGAGCTGGAATCTGGATCTAAGCTGTACTGATGGATAGATCTGAAATTGATCACTTATTTGTTGAACTGCAAATAGTCCGTTTTGGTTGTGAGGGGCTGTAAGCTGGCGGGAGAGAGTGTAAACAGAGAGTAACAGGGAGGGGAAGGGGGGTGGGGTTGCTCTACACCAGCTGTCTCACTCACAACTTGAATTTCTAACGATCTCCTGTCACTCTGCAGAAGCTATGTCCTAGAAAACGACACAAGCTTTTTGATTTGGGCTAAAAACATAATTAACATAATTTAAAAACCACTGGGAACGATTTAAAAATAGACCAAAAGATGTTCAGAGTGGGGCTCTAAACTAGAGATGTCCTGATCCGATCACTTCTTTGAAAATCTGACCTGATCTTGTAGATTCTAACTCGATCAAAATCAGATGTTGTTGTTTATACATTACTTTGATCAGCTTTGTGTATTTTCAACATGTTATTACAAATAAATATCCGAGTAGAAGTCTGCATATCAAGAAGGGATGAAGAAATTTTGCTGCTGTGAAGAACAGCGGAACACAGCAGCAGTTTTAGCAGAAGTCACACAAGAACAGCTCACAGACTGACTGCGGGGCTCAAAAACATATAAGAAACGTTTAAAACTGACAGCAAGTTTCTCGTACTTTTTGCCTCATGAATCCCATCTGATTAAAAATGTTAATTTACTAAACATCCTCACATAGTTATCACCTAATTCTACTAAAATTAAAATAGGCACCAACCTGAATCGGTTTAGAACATTTTTCTCATGACATTAAATGTTTTACAAAAGTATCAGATCGAGACTCTGTATCAAAGCCAGATGACTTGAATCAAATTCATGACATAAAGTTCTGATCTGGACATCCTTATTTAAACACTGCAGCACAATAAACAACAGAATGTCTCTGAAAAATATAGATTACACTGATTTTTCCTGGGAATATTGCTTAAATATTTCACTGTCATCAGTTATTATATCATCACTTATTTTAAATAGTTACTGATTTTCCACCTTTGAGTTTTTTCATGTGGAAATATGTACTGTAATTCAAAACAAAATAAATATTCATGAACTGAAATAACTTAGTATGAGTTACAATTCCTCCACTGTAATACTAAATCGTAAAACAATTAAAGTAAATTAACTTTTTCAATGTCAACGACGACTAAAAATTTCATTAAGGAGGACCGAGTTTTTAAATTTCATGTTCTTGTATAATTTCTGTTTAAATTAAAAGTTTAACATAAAAGCTGTGCAGAAATTTCATATTACAACTATGAATTCATCTGAATTCAAATGTTTTTTAGAAGTAAAACTTGTTTTTTCACAGCAGCTTTCAGATTGAATGACGGTGACAGATCGGTTCTGACCTGAGGAAGCTCCTGGACGGTTTGGCCTCGGTGATGTTGGGGTTGGCGGTGTAACGGTACATGTCGCCCTGAAGATGGCGCTCTGCTCCTCCGAAGCGCACGGTGATGTTGTGCATCCCGGTCCTGTTGCTGCCTCTGGTCAGGCAGTTGATGAGGGTGTCTTGGATGTCGAGCCTGAGCACAGGAACGTTTCCTTTCACACAAATTCGTCGTTTTGATTTACTTAAAGAACTTTTATTGCTCGAGGCTCCGCCCCTCAGAGACACTTACACCAGACAGGGCACTCCCCCAATGAGGACGCTGACTTCACTGGGGTGTCCGGTCCGCAGACTGCGACCATTGATAGTGAGAGATGACCCCCCCGCCTTTGGCCCCCTCTCGGGCTTAATACTGCTGAGCACGGGGTCCTGGAGAGGAAGAGGAGGAGAGATTTACAGCAACGCTCTAAAGACAAAAAGGCCAATCAATAGTCGGATCCTGCAAGGAGGATTTGCTGGAAGATAAAACAGACTGCAATGCATTGTGGGAAAAGTGGGTCACGGCCTGGATGTTGTTTGTCCCAATCAACTCAGGCTCCTGTCAAAACTGCAGACCTCTGCTGTTAGTCCTGTGAGGAAGAGCTCATTCTTCATCACCA
The DNA here is from genome assembly GCF_002922805.2 of Oryzias melastigma. NCBI lineage: Eukaryota > Metazoa > Chordata > Actinopteri > Beloniformes > Adrianichthyidae > Oryzias > Oryzias melastigma. The sequence continues at coordinate 28,886,388 of NC_050518.1, forward strand.
AGGGGAAGGGAGGACTAGCAGAGAGCAGCCACTAGAGGGAGCTGTAGAGACCTGCAGCTGCTTTTCAGCCTCATTTGTGTTTGTGGTGCATTAACCCGCTGCAGTCGTCTGCAACCGTCAACCCGTAAAGAGCCGTTCAAGTCGATTCCCCTGACAACCACCCAGCAGAAACCAAAGCGTCTGAATTCACCTTCTAGAAAAAAAACATGTCATGCAATCAAATCAAAAATAAAACTAGAAAAAAAAACAGAAAAATATTCAGAGACATATCAAATTTAAGATAATTAGTCATTAAAATGAATTGGAGAAAGCATGTACATCCACAACACACCCATAGACACATTAACTCTCATGCATGTAGAACACGTTCACTTAAATATCAAAACAAGTTTATATTATAATGAATATAAATGAACTGTTGTTTTTTTGGCATAAATAAACAGGAACTCGAAGAGAAAATAACCTTTGTTCAAAATATGAAACAGTTTTTTTACTTTGACAGAAACTCATGTGACTTCTTTTCAAAATAAAATATAGTAATATAGTAATAGGTAGTGTAATATAAGTAAATATTTAAAAGAAAATGTTTATTTTAGCATTTGTGAGGCATTTCAAATTGACATTTGTGAATTTCACAGACAAAAACAAAATCAGAGGTAATTATGTGAATTGTACCATATTTTTTACATAATAAAATGCGCCTAAAATCCTGTAAGTTCTAAAAAAATTTAAAAAATCTGCCTTTTAATTCAGAGCGCGGAGCTGAATAAAGTTTGATTATATTAATTTGCTTTTTTTATGTTACTGCTACTTTATTACATGCTTTTGACTTGACATTAACTTCCAAAAATTAAAAACTCATTATTTTTCTTAAATCAAAGAGGAGCTGCTGTTTGCAGACCCCCAGTCTAATGACTCAT
>NC_050518.1:28888345-28924068 GCF_002922805.2 Oryzias melastigma
TGCTGTTAGTCCTGTGAGGAAGAGCTCATTCTTCATCACCAAGGGGAAGGGAGGACTAGCAGAGAGCAGCCACTAGAGGGAGCTGTAGAGACCTGCAGCTGCTTTTCAGCCTCATTTGTGTTTGTGGTGCATTAACCCGCTGCAGTCGTCTGCAACCGTCAACCCGTAAAGAGCCGTTCAAGTCGATTCCCCTGACAACCACCCAGCAGAAACCAAAGCGTCTGAATTCACCTTCTAGAAAAAAAACATGTCATGCAATCAAATCAAAAATAAAACTAGAAAAAAAAACAGAGACGTATCAAATTTAAGATAATTAGTCATTAAAATGAATTGGAGAAAACATGTACATCCACAACACACCCATAGACACATTAACTCTCATGCATGTAGAACATGTTCACTTAAATATCAAAACAAGTTTATATTATAATGAATATAAATGAACTGTTGTTTTTTTGGCATAAATAAACAGAAACTCGAAGAGAAAATAACCTTTGTTCAAAATATGAAACAGTTTTTTTTACTTTGACAGAAACTCATGTGACTTCTTTTCAAAATAAAATATAGTAATGTAGTAATAGGTAGTGTAATAAAAGTAAATATTTAAAAGAAAATGTTTATTTTAGCTTTTGTGAGGCATTTCAAATTAACATTTGTGAATTCCACAGACAAAAACAAAATCAGAGGTAATTATGTGAATTGTACCATATTTTTTACATAATAAAATGCGCCTAAAATCCTGTAAGTTGTCAAAAAATTAAAAAAATCTGCCTTTTAATTCAGAGCGCGGAGCTGAATAAAGTTTGATTATATTAATTTGCTTTTTTTTTTACGTTACTGCTACTTTATTACATGCTTTTGACTTGACATTAACTTCCTAAACTTAAAAACTCATTATTTTTCTTAAATCAAAGAGGAGCTGCTGTTTGCAGACCCCCAGTCTAATGACTCATTGGAGGGGGCGGTTCCATCACATCCAACTTTATTTATTTATACAAACTTTACAGACTTAAAAGAGTTGAATTCCGTAATCACAAATAATTAATTACAGACATTTTAGCTGTTCTTTTACCGCGTTAATCTTTAGCTACAGTGAACTCTGTTCATGTCTGAAAATATACATCTGGAAGGTCATTATTGCGCTCATAATGTGGTCATTTATATATAAAAAAAAAAATACTTATTAGAACTTCAGTCCTGTTACATTTTTATAGGAAACTATAAAATCACTCATGTTTTTTCTAATGTTTTGCTGTAGAATAAAGTATGTCAACATTTGAATTATCATATAGAGGCTGTGGTCAATATTTTTTTAGATTGTTCAGAAAAATTTGTTTTTATGTTAATAATTAAAGTTAATTAATTGTTACAATATGTCTACTACTGTTACAATATGTCAGAAGTTTAAATGAAAATCCCACAAAATATCTGTGATTAAAGTAGATTAATTAGAAGAAATACTTACAGGTCACGATTAATTAAATGCACAAATAATTAATTGCATGACTGAACCACTTAAAACAATCAAAAACAGAATAATAAACAAACAGAATGCCCCCCCCCCCCCGCGCTCTCCACACCGAACCTAATGAAAGATAAAACTACACGTCAACAAAGATCAAAACAAAAACTTGGTTTTATTCTGAGGTGAAGACATGATACTTTGGTTGTGTTTTTCTTTGCCTCTTTATGAAAAAATACCCCAAACATCAGCTGTTGTGTATGGGTGTGTGTGGGTGTGTGTGCGCACTCAGGGGAACACCGAGGGTTTCAAAGCAGTCTCTCCCTTTGAAACGGGTAGAAAATCCCTGAGAGACGACTTTTGTTCTGAACATCTTTCATCGTCTGCTGCAGTTTTGTTCTGCAGAAGCAGATTCACGTCCCATAATGCACAGCAGCAAATGCAGGTTTTTACGTTGATACTGGAGAAAGAAAATAAAGCAGTTTCCCTTCTTTTACTGTCAGTTAAAGTCCTAATCTGTCCAATAATCCAGATGTTTCTCTGTGTTCTTGTTGCTCAGCAGGGTCTTCCTCCTTGAACTCTCCCATGGATCCATTTCTGACTGTTGGATCGTGACCTCTGACCTGAACTAAGTCCAGTGAGGCCTGCTCTTTGCTCCATTTTCTTCTGCCTCCTGCTCGAGTCCTTTCTGTGTTCGCAGATTTATTTTGGTCGTCCGGTCACTGTTTATGGCTTTTTTTAGACGGCAGGACGATGGACTTTTCTTTAAGATCCTATTTTAGATCCAAAACGTGATGTCAGTTTATTCATGGTTTAGTGGGGGAGTGAATGCTTTTATAAAGGTGTTCATGGGGGTTTAAAAAGCTTTTCCCCAAAAAACTGAATGAAATCTTTATTTAAAACGTGCATTCAGTGAAGTTTGTTTCTGTGTCATAATGAACTTAGCAGGACAAAGACTTTTTTCTATCAGTTTGTTTATGAAGTAATTTTTGAGCCACCATACTGGGAATTAAAGTCACAGTTTTGAGATACAAATTTCCTAAATGTAAATTTTAAGAAAAAAAACTTCATAAGAACATAACTTCAAAATACATTTTTGCGTTGTCTGTGATTGACTGTTTGATGCACGTCTCATTAAAGTGAAACTGATTAACGCAAAATCAAAGACATGAACAAAACGAGATGAGAGACAAGAAAATATTTTTTCAAAGAAAAAAAGGATTTTAAAAGCAAATATTTATTATTTATATTAGCAACTTATGAAGTTTTATTCTCAACACTTTTGATTTCAAACCTGAGACTTTTTTGGTGGCACAAACATCCCTCCATATTCTGTGAAGACTCGGGTTCTCAGGGTTTACCTGGAAGCTGAACATCTGCGTGGACAGTCCCAGTCCTCCTCCCCTCACACCCACAGAGGCGTGGCCGCTCCTCTCCTTCTCGCTGCTGGACGTTTCACACACTATCCTGGCAGGAGCATGATGCCGAACCGTGAGGCGGCGCCGGAAGCTGGTTCTGGTGTTCTGTACTGCAGTCAACTTACCTTGAAGAGACTTCGTATCTGCTGAAGATGACGTTGCACGGCACTCCGGCTACGGTCACCGAACTCTGGACGTCCTCGGCTCTCTGGCCGAGGTTCGAGCCTGAGATTGTCACCACCGTGCCCCCCTCCACGGGGCCAGAAATAGGGTCCAGCTGAAACACAGAAAACCCTTAAGCGTGAGGCGTTCGTCCTGCAGGTCCAGAAGCTCAGATCAACACACCAGTCAACTGTGAGACGACAAACAACATCTGGAGAGCTTGTTAGACTGTAACACAACAGTATATTGAACTTGTTTTGATCCCAGAATGGAGAAGCTGATTTACTTCAATGGCTCAATAAAAAATAACAAAAGTTAATGAATAAGATCAGACAGAACATGAACTCTAGGATAGAATAAAAATAAATGAAACCACAAAAGTCTGGGATATTTGTGTATAAGAACAAGGAAGTCTTCAGAAGACGTGTTAAAGTCACCGCCCGGTGGGCCGGATCGGATCCGGTAAATCTATCCGGTCCCCCAGATGATTTTATGTTATTGTTATTGATGACCCGATGTTATCTTGTGCTCATTTCTAACTTGTATAGTTTTGACAAAATATATTTTTATGGAGAGTAAAATATTGAAAGTTATTTAAGGTTAAGTTGATTTATTCTGGAATAATATTCCTGTATGATTATTATTCATAATTATGTTAAAAACTTTCAATTTTAAAGCTTAAAAATAGGCATTCTGTTAGCTTTTTGGACTATTTTGGAATTTACTAAGATTTTTAAAGCTAATTTAGAATTTAGCTAATATTTTAGCTACATGCTAGCTGTTTTGGCTATTTTAAGCTTTTTCAGTTTTTTAGGATATTTTGAAGTTAAGCTATTTTTTCAGCTACATTGTTAGCTGTATTGCCTAACCTATGTTTTTTTCTCAAGTTTTGTAGGCTAATTTGGCATTTAGCTCATATTTTATCTGGCTATCAGCTTCAGCGTTTTCAGCCTTTAGCTTCAGTGATTTCAGCTATTAACTTCAGCGGCCAAATTCAGCTTACAGCATTCACACTAGCATCATCACAGGTAATGCTATATATCTAGTTCATAATTATGTTAAAAAGTTACAGTTTTAAAGTTTTTAAATGTAGTTTTAGAGTGTTCAATAAATATTTATCCTGATTGGCCCGCGACCTAAGGTGTGTTTCGGATTTTGGCCCCTTGTGCGATTGAGTTTGACACCCCTGATTTAGAACAACTAAAATGGATTTTCTTCAGCTTTCTGCAGGAAGTTAACTTTTTTTCCAAATGAGATGCTGCAGGCTGAGGGTCACGGTTACCATGGTGACATGGTGCTCTGTTGGAATTGAGTTCCTCCCACTTTAGCCAGAGGACCAGTTTTGGTTCATAGAACTGATTCAAACATAATTCTTAGATCACAGTAGGTTAGCATTTGCTCCACAAAACCAGAAAATTTAGAAGAACTTCATTAAAAACTATTATTTGTGTAACTGGATGTGAAAGATAAAGTTTAGGAGTGTTTTTTTGTTAACGTCAGCCTAAATGAAGAGTCTGAGGTGAAATGAGCTGAAAGTTTCAGAGTATCTATTCATAAAACCTTTTAGTGAAGAATTTTCATTTTTTCTAAATTGTAAATTTTGTTTAACAAATCAATTCTTTTGGATCTTCTGTCTTCCTGCAGCCTCCATGTTTGCTGAAGTTCAGAAAAGTGAGTTTTTATGGGTTAGCTGGCGTTTTGGTGTGAAAATATCCCACAGCTGTTTACATGAATCTGGACACGAGGGTCCAGGACTTTAAAAATGAGAATCCCCATCACACAAAGCCAGCAGGTGTCCTCTCCTATCAGTGGAATGGTTTGAAGGATGTTCTCACAAAGTGAATGACCGGAGCAGGACAGCTGTGTTTGATCTCATCCGTGCAGGAGTCCTGGAACACGCAGCGAGAGCTTCCGGCGCCGCCGCACCAAACGCAGCCGTACTTGGAGTCTGCGGTGCGACATCGGCTGCAGTCGGACCGTCCCACCGAGCAGTTGAAGAGAGTTACTGAAGCAGAAAGATTGAACGATTAAGCTTTAGTCAAACAAAACCACAAACCCACGATGGAGGAAAACTCACCATAGAGATCCTCTGCGCTGTCGATGAGGAAGTTGTTCTTCCTCCTGATGTTGATCGTGGCCGGGTATTCCTCAGTGGAGAGGAAGTAATCATACTGTAACAGTAAAAAGTAAACTATAACTCGTTACGTCCTTTTGACTCAAAAACTTCATGGTGAGCGTTTCTAACCTGGTGAGGAAGACAGGTGATGATGAAGATGGACGGTTGGGCGACATCCTGCTCCACCGAGGCCTCCACCACCACCGACTGGTTCTCAATGTCCAACACACACTCATAGTCCATACTGTCGTCCTGAACGGAACAGCACACTCAGTGATGGTAATGATGACTGAACTTTGTTCCAGCGGCTGAGCGCCTCTAAGCTGCTGCACGCTGAGGACGCCCTGCAGACGGCAGCTCTTTCACACTTCCTGCACCTGCTGACTGCACTGTCTGCTCGGCTTTTAAATTAGCTTTTGTTCTGTTTATTCATCTTTATTCAGTTTTTACTGCTTTTGTTCTATTTCTTACCAGCTTTTATTCCCTTTATATTCAGCATTAATATAACTTTTACACAGCTTTCATTCTGTTTAGCTTTTATTGAGAATTTTTTCAGCTTTATTGTTTTATAATTCAGCTTTTATTCTGTTGTTTTTATCAGCTTCATTCTATTTTTATTCAGTTTTCAATCAGCATTTATTCAGTTTTTATTTAGCTTTTATTCTATTTCTAATCTTTTTTTATTTCATTTTGTTTTGCTTTTGTTATGTTTTTACCAGTTTTCATTAAGATTTTCCTCAGCTTTTAATCTGTTTATAATTTAACTTTTATTCTGTTTTTTAAATCAATTTTTATAATGTTTAATCATCTTTATTCCATTTTTACTCAGCTTTTATCTAATTTTATTTTGCTTTTATTCTATTTTTATTCCATTTCAATCAGCTTTTATTCTGTTTTAAATACTTTTACTTTCTGATTTCACAGAGATTGTATATTTATTTAATTTTATTTGACTTTTATTTAGTGTTTTTTATCAGGTTTTATGACATTTTTTGATAAATTTGTTACAAAATTCTTCAAAACAAAAGAGAAGGTGAATAAAAAAAGTTTAGATTAAAGTTTACAAAAACCCTGATTACAAAAGATTCAAAACAACATAAAAATACTAGTGTAAATCATTTTAGAAAAGATGCTTTACTGCAGTTTTACTTTTTTAAATGTAAAAATTAGCCATAATTATTACCTATAGATTTTTTTCCTTTTTTAAAAATGCAACTTCTGCTTTATTTTGAAAGTCTTTGTTTATGATCCAGGTATATTTGACAGCAAATCAGAAACAGGTCAAAATATTTGGAAACACACAAAACTGATGAGACATAGCAAATAAACTTAAAGCAACTTAGATAAAAACGAATAAAAGTTGTGGTTAAAAAAACCCCAAACAATTTCAAGGTCATAAAAAAACGATTTTCCACACTTTGCTGGAAGTTAAATTGTTATGAGGGAAAAAACTGCTTTTGCAACAAAAACCACTCAAGGTCATAAAGTGAACGTCCTCTGGCTCCAGTTTGTTCCCTTTCTTTACAGAACTTCAATGTGGAAGCTCGATGGAAGCTGCTAGACTTTGGTTCATGCCATCATGTAAAAATGCTGAATATTATTACTTTATATCTTATTCATGAGAATTAGGATCATAAAAATTAACCAAATAAAGTAAAAAATTCAAAGAAAAATCTGCAAAAATAAAACAAGCCAGAGTCCTGTAGAATGTCTGATCAATAAAGGTTTTTTCTCATTTTGCTAAAAGAAAACCACAGCATTTATTTGGTTTGAATCATGTCACTCCACCTTATTAGTCGTATTTACAAAATAAGAGATCTTTTTTAAAGGATAAGTCTGTTCAAAAAGTGTTGATTTAAACAAACTTAAAAACCCAAGGCTGATTATTTATTCAGTTAATTTTAAAACATCTGTTGTTCTTTTCATTCAGGAATATTGCACATAAACACATGAATAAAGATCTAAATAGATGAGTATTTCATCTAAATACCTGGAAAAGGTTGAGGTGTTGGCCCACCAGCCTGATCTTCCTCTCCACGTTGACGGGGAGCAGAGAAGAGTCCTGGAGCTTCTCCACACACGGGCATTCCTGATGCAAAGACAGATCTGTGATTCTGATGAAGCTTTTATTCTGAAATCAGAAATCTGCTGTGAAAATGAACAAAACTCAACATGAAACAGAACAAAGAAAAAGGATGAAACACTGAAAAAAAACACGCTTTACATTGATGAACACAGAACATGCAGGTCAAAATAAAGATGCTAATGTGGAGTCGGTTGTTCCAAGCTTTCAGGGGAAGTGCCTAGTCGGCAAAATGACTTGGCAGCAGCAATAAAACGAGGTGACCAGAATAATATGCAGAGGGTGGATGAGTCAATAAAACCTGTCAGGTTAATGCCTTAAATTACCCAGCTGCATCTTCACATCTGAGATTGCATTGATTTGTTGTCAGTCACGCTGAGATTTGTGGGCCGGGAACCTTTACAGAACGCTGTAAGTGAACCGGAGAACCTGCTGGAACATAATGGAGCGCACAATCTGCGTCTGAGACGACGACCTTTATGGTTTTTAAACCAGAATTTAAAGCATTATTTTCTAGAGATTCAGCATCCACATTTCTGCATGCGTGCTTTCTGGAGGTGTGGTTTTTCCACCTTTCTTCTCCTGTCCTTCACACAGAGCGGAGAGCTTCTGCTCTGACCTCCACACTCACCAGAACAAAGAGCTCAGAGGGAGAGTCCGCCTGCAGGTTTACTGCAGGTTCTGGGGGGAGGAAGGACTCTGTTTCAGGTGATGCTGTGAAGACCAGAGAATGCTCAACAGATGGAGCCGTCTCCTCCTCGGCCGGTCCTTCCGTCTCCTGCCGTCCGTTCGACCACGGAGGGGAGGTGTCCTCCTGCTGGGAGGAGAGAGGAGCAGCCTCCTCGTCTGGAGGGTTTGATGGGAGAGTCGTGGGAGCTGCTTCACTGGCAGTGGTTGAGCTTATGGTAGAAGAAGAGAGCACATCTTGGAGGGTGCTAGTGCTGCTGGGTAATGTAGTGCGGCGAGTCTCATCTGTCACAGTTGAGATGTTTGGTTCTTGTTCCTCTGAGGAGCCGCCAGCTCCTTTAGTTGCTCCCTCAGCATCAGAAACCTCAGCGGAGGTGGTGATGACATCACTGAGCAGGGTGCTGGTCTGGGTGGAGGTCCTGACACAAGAGGAGGTTCTGGAGGAGCTGTAGGAGGTGGAGGACTCCTCCTTAGATGGGAGGGGTGGTGTGTTTGTGGTGGCAGCAGGGGTAGGGGCAGGGGTCTCAGTGGGGGGTGGGGTTGTTGTCATAGCGCCTCCTGGTGTTGCTGTTGGAGCCATCAGAACAGCAGGAGGTGATGGAGCAGCTTTAGTGGAGGGTGGAGGGATGGTGGGTGTTTGGGTTTTAAACTTGATGAAGGACAAAGACGTAAATAAACAAAGAAGGGGGAGAAAAAAAAACAGAAAAGAAAAAGTTAGGAAAAAACAACAAAAATATGAAGACAGAAATATAACTGAGGAGGGAAAGGGAATGGAAAAGGATGAAATGAAGATGATGTTCTCTTTTGGTTCTCACTCACGTGTCTGTTGTAGACGGTGACTCCGCGGCTGCAGCTGCGCTCGTGCGTGCAGACGTGCTCGTGGATGCACCAGTTGCAGCCCCATCGGCTGCTGACGCATCCGTGACATCTAGCAGAGGAAAAGCAGAGAATGACTCTTCTTTCCAAAATAAATCAGCCAAAGTTACGTTGATGGTTGGAAACGTTTTGGTGTGAATTTGTAGAAATGCTGTTATTAACCCGTTCTATTAACCATCAAAACTTCTGACTAACCAGGAAGGCGACCAGTTCCCCACTACACCCAATTTGGCCAAACATCTCATTGAAACTGTGACTGTGTCCCCATCATATGAAGCTTTGTTGGAATAAAACTAAATTAAAAATGTAAAAACATATAAAAAACTAATGATATAACTAAAGGTAATAATCAATGTGGTTTACACTGTGGCCTGGGTCAATACTTGATGCTGATTGGCTGCAGGGTGTTCTGGTCACAAAACCAGAATATTCTATATTATGGCGTTGGCCTAAACATCACTCAGTAAGGGTGTATCAAATAATCCAGATCACGGGTTATCCGAGCCAAACAAAATATATCATAAATGGCCAGGAAAAGAGGGAATGGCCTCACCTGCACATGATCAATGGATAATAATTATTTGACATATTTAAATGTTCCCACAGTTAGTTTCAATGAAACAATTAATACCAAAAAACACATTTAAGTATAATTTTAACTGTTTTTTTTTAGGATTTAATTTGGACATTGGGGAGAGAAGGAGATGAAAATATAAATTTTTATCCAGACAGATTTGGTAGTTTCAAAACTATTTTAAGCATTTTTTTCTGATTTTCTGTAGATTTGGTTTTAAGACACGTAAATGTAATCAGAAACGACATGTTTCAGTATTTGTTATGCTCAAAAATGTTTTTTTTTTATATAAATAGGCCTCAAAGAGCAAATGTTTTGACGTGATATTCATGTGTGTGAGTGTATATTTGCTTCTTGTGCAAAAGGAGGTTAAAGGAATAATAATAAAATATTTCTTTCTTTGGTAGGAGATCGGAGCAACCTCTCCATCAAAAAACAAATGTCTGCATGTTCTCTAGACTGCAGTGTTTGTAAATGAAGTTCTGTTAGTGATGAGCTGTTATTAGAAAAACCTCTCCAGAAATGCTACCATGACATCACCGTTTGTTATGAACAATTTAAGAAACGTTCTTAGAAAGACATTTGTGGCTGAGGCTTGGTTTTTGAGACCTGCATGGATCTCTGAAGCCACATGAGCAGAAAAGATCATGAAGGTTGTTTGAAAAATTCAGAGCAAGAAAACAGGAAGTTGTTCCTGTAGTTAGTTTTATTCTTACCAGTAAAACATGTTTGTTTATGTTTATTAGGAACCATAAAAAGAACTGGAACTCCTGCTCTCTGTGGAGCATCAGAAACCCCAGTGGAGACTCACAAGTTTCTTCACAGCTCAGCTTTGTGGATACTCCTCCATGTGTTGTAAGGAGAAGGGATGTGTGTGAAAAACTTTGTGCTAATTTGGTGCTGGTGTACACAGTACAACTGGTATTGTATAAAAACAAGAATTGTGGTGCTTTGTTACAGACATGTCATTCAGTTTTGCTGTAAAATTTTAGCCAACAGTTTCTACCTTTCCAGTAATTGTGGGATATAAGAAAAGGTGAGAGCATGAGGATGGGCAGAGCTTCAGCTGAAAGTAAAGTGGGTGAAAGTTTGTCTGAACTTCACAGCAAAAAGTTCTAATTCAGCGACATGATGGATCCGAGTGACGTGCACAACACTCTGAAAACAGAGCGTCGTTGTGGTAACGGGCGTCAACATACGTGTTTAATTTAGCAGTGCTGCCTGTCAAAAAGAATAGAATAAAACCTCTTAGGCACATTCAAGCGCTTTCTTATCCTGAAACACTGCTTCGTCTCACAGAGAGGTTTCTTTTTATTTATTTTTATTTTCGAAGCACCGATTCCATTTCAGATGTACCGGTTTGGGACTGTGCCCATCCCCAGTGATGCTGAGTGCGGGCATGAACTCACGGTCTGCGTCCCGACAGCTCCTGGACCAAGCTGCAGTTGAAGAAGGTGAACTCCGTTTCTGCGACGGTCACGTTGATGAATCGCAGCGACAGGGTCACCATCACAAAGTCTGCATCAGAAACAGCAGCTTTTACGTCTTCTGGATGTGATCAAATCACCACCAGCTTTGACATTCATTCATAAAAACACATCTCTGTCTATAAACCAGAGGACATTTCAGCTTTGTGTGATGTGTTCTCTGCTCTGTGGTCTACATGAGTACTGACCAATGGCATTTCAGTGGGTTTGTTTTCACATGGGAGACAGTCCCCATGGAAAAAGCTTCAAACACTCAGACCAAAATAAAATCTCAAAGGATTTGCAGCAGATATCTGCTGGAAGCTAAGGAAACTGTCATAAGCTCCAGAGACTAAATCATCAACACAAGTGGATGAAGGATCAGGAACGTGGCCTTTTCCGTGGAAGATGGGTGACTCACCGTCTCCTGGGCCGATCGGGGGCAGACTGCTTGCATCTGGAGTCGAACAAATGACGCCGGAGGTTGTGAGCAGAGCAGGAGTCTCTGTGTCCTGGAAGAAGCAGGAGTAGGCTTCTCCTTGTTTGAGGCTAGGGAGGCCGTCGACAGAGACCGCCACCTGAGGAGACAATGCATTCCGATTGAGGACCCACAAATGCAAGACATTAAGAGCTTAAATGCATCTTCCTTGAGGCGGCCTGTCCGTACGTCGACTTTCTCCCCCAGGCTGATGTTGTACAAGTTGAGGTGCTGGATGCTGAGGCACTGCTGCGTCTGGTTGAAACTCCACAACCACTGGCCGTGCACCGATCCTCGCTGGCACTCCCATCGCTGGCCACACCTGCAAATATGAAAGATATTAGGAACAAAGTGCTGAAGAAGGAAAAAAAGATGTAAAACTAACTCACCGCCCCTCCAGAACACACCACCCACAGTACGGGTCCCTGGCGGATAGGCAGGACTGACAGTCCAGGTGATCGCCACACTCAGCAACCGGACGCTTCTCCAACTGCAAACGACACGAGTTTAAAAAGAAGTTAAAACCTTCATGTGTGCTGCCTCATACCGGGACAGTCAAATGTAGGGGTGTGGACTGGCAATATGAGAAGAAATAAAGTACATTCATGTGAAATACAATCAATCATCAGAAGTTTACATCCATGAAGACATGTCAAACACAGGGTAACTAGACATTAAGAGATGGCCTGAAAGGGAGTGGGAGGAAGTGAACTTATATAATCCCACCCCGGCTCAACCTTATTGTTTCCTTTAGGTGTATTATCATCATCCGGTTTTTGACTTAAGATCTGATATTTATATCTTTCCAACATAGATTCAGGTTATTAGGAATCTTCAAGTAACAATACATTTTAGTAGATATAACACTATTTAGGACTTTGTCCTTGCAAATGCAGATCTGTTATCAAAATTCAGACAAAATATGCAGATTATTTAAAATTAGAAAAAAAATAATTAATATAAATCAAGTCTCTAACATCAACAAAAATATATATGTATGCAGATTATTTTCCATTTGAAGAGTCATTAATGTAAAGCAAGTATATTAGGAATGTATGCCTATTTTTTCAATTTTTCTAGTTCTTTTTTTTTTTACAGAAAAAAGTATTTAAATAAATCAGGTAACACAAAAAAAATGTACAGGCTTGAGAGAGCTTTGAACATACGTCTGTCTGCTTGTGACCCGGAAACAGAAAAAAACCCCATGTCATTATACAATACATACCATACATCCCAAGATAGTACCAGACAATGTTCTACTATTTTTAAAAATTATGACTTAAGATTTATCTCAATATTAATACATTTTTCAAAAAAGTAAAATTGTAAAATACGTGTTATTTAAATATCAAAACATTGAAGGGGGTATACCATGAAAAAGAAACTTTTAGAGCTTTCAAGTGTATGCGATGGCCATGAAAAGATCATTCGGTTTAGCATTTAAACTTCATGAAGAAACTTGTGGTGAAGAATCTGCAGGACATGTTGGGATGGATCCTGATTGTATCAGAGAATAGTGCAAGCAGACGGAGATATTGGGAAGACGGCTGGAGAAAGGGAGCAGACTATTTCCTAAAACAATTAGTTTTAACCCAAGCAAATCATTCTTGATGCTTTACTTTTGGTTATTTGAGAAACATTTTGGTGTTGTTGGATTGTGCAAACAAAGCAGACGAAAAACACAAAGAAGAAAATGAGCTGGTTGTCTTCAAGCACCTTCAGCACCTCCATATTCTTACCAACCAGACCACTTTTGTCTTTTTTACTTTCCTGACCTTTGACCTGGACTATGTGAAGTGAGCGCGACACTTCTTTCCATCTTTCTTGGCTCTTTTCCTTCTGTTTGAGTCCTTGTCCTGGTCACTTTTGTCCCTCCTGAAGGTGTTCTGTTGTTCCGGGTTTCTCCATGGGTAGATGATGGATCTCATAGTGGTTGAAGCTGCAGAAATATCTTCAGGACTCTTTTAGACCAGCATATTACTCTGCATTATCTTGTAATTAGTTATTTTGATGCTTTAATGGCTAAACACCTGACTTTGACAAATTAACTTTCTAAAACCTCTTCAGTGTGTCTATGTTAGCTGATTATGGTCTTTAATTTGCTTTAATAACTACATTAATGTGACCAGAGTTTGGATTAAGGTGGACGCCACGCCGCTTCAGTCACAAACCCGTCGAGAAATCCACTCTCATATCCATTTATCAGCATCCACAGCTTCCCACACTCTCTGCAGGGAGCGTGCCAGGACAATGGGGGCCACTTCTGCTGATCAATACCATTGTTGCGTCTGACCTTACACATCCTGCGGCCTGCTTTGCCCGTCTCAGCGGGGCGAGTGACCTCTGACCTCAGCTGCCAGCTGGCCCTTCTCTTTCCCTTTCTCCTCTTTGCCTCTTATCCTCGGGAGGATTCATCGCCGCCCAAAACACTCGGACAAACCAGAGACAGTCTGACGATGATTGATAATTCACATTCTGTTTGGTGGATGGAGACATCTGGTTTGAGTGACCGAATGAAGCAAAAGCAGCATCTGTGCTTAACATGAAGCATAACATAAATGACCTCTAAGAGGTCGTATCTGTGCGGCTGGATCACCGTGAACTTACTGCACTTTTGGTCATGATGTAAATGTGGGATCCGTTCTGGTCCAGTAGAAGGTCACTGCTGATGGGGGAGTTGGGATGTACAGTGGTGTGCTCGTAAACCTCCACCAAACCGTCCTTTCCGAGGTACACCTGAGCCAGAAAACCAGAGGAAGATTTTAGTCAGTAGAGGTTTTTTCAAACCAGTTTGAAACAGGAAGCATCCCCTGGCTCCAAGAGCCCAAAATCCTACAGACTTCTATAGAGAAATAAACAGCTGCTACTCAGTCAATCAATTTGTCAGAATAACCATTCTTGCTCTGATAACTTTTTTTAAAGGATAACCAAACACTAAATCAACTATTTTCTTTTTGGGCTGTTGACCTCTATAAATGGGACTTACGAGGTCATTGTCGTATTTTCGACAATTTAAAATAAACGTGCTTAATTCCTGAAATTATAGTCTAAAGCTGTCTGGTTTGTGATTGGTCTACTGGTGTAAATCCCACATCATTCAGAAGTTTCACATCATCATGCTCTGCTCCTACAGTATAAAATCCCCGCCCATCTTTGATTCTGTAACGGTCGTCGTTTTCGTGTTAGCTTTAGTATGGCTAGTAGATCTCTGCTGGTTCACAAATCTTTCCAGTGACCTTGGAAGTTAGGCAACAGTGGTTTAGTGTGATTGGCATTGAATCTAGCAAACTCCGTCCTGGTAATGGATTTGCAATGAAAGTTTCACTCTATATTGTCTGCTTAATACGTTAGCTTTTATTAGCTTATGATGATATGGTCAACCTCCACAGAGAGTTCCTCTGTACCACTCTCAATGTTGAAAATGCAGAATGACCAACTTACCTCAAGCTAACCTCACTGTCAATCACTGTCCAGACCACACCTCCCCAACCCCCTCCTTTTTTTTTTTTTCAAATCTGGGAGTTGAGTCAGCCTCCAACTGTCCTCTTGTATCAACCTTTAACAAGTTCTTGATTGTTCTCTTTTTGATTTTTCTGTTGTTTAAGTTCTAAACTCGCTAATGAGATTCCTCAATAAAAGTAGAGCCTAATGCCGCCCATGTGCAACATTTAAAATGTTTGACTGATTTCCTATATTACTCTTTCAAGTGATAGGGGTGTGGCCTTCCAAGAAGTTCACTCCAGATTGGGGCGAATGGTTGCCATAGAGACGCTGACTCAGGGCAATTTGGACCAATCACTGCTACTGATGACGTTTGGCTCCAACATGGTGGCGTTTGTTTTGCAAAAAAATAGCAACTGAATTTATTTCATCTTGCTGTAGCTGTATGATGTAACACTGATTCACTCCAGTTCTCAGATACAGTCAATGGTTTAACCCAGAAGAACAATATAAATAGAAGAAAACAAGTTCCCAGAATTGAGCCCTGGGGCACCCCCCTATCAGGTGTGGATGATGAAGGAGTTTCAAAGTTTTTCTCTTTTAGAAGTGTCCCCTTAACAAGAAGAGTTCTTCACCTAAATCGAATAGTATTTCAGTGTCAAGTACTAAAACAAAGTATGTCTGAGTTCCTCTTGTCTGCTTTTATATATAAACTAGACATTAAACCTCCTTCAGGATGGATTTATGTTACCAAAACAGGATGGAAAAGCTTCACATGATGCATTTTTAAATGTGCGGGCCTCACATTTCTATAATCCTGACGAAAAAAGAAAAACGAGCACCTTCATCGGCTTACAACTTCAACGCAAATCAAATCACTATCGTACAGGATCGCAGCAGAAGTGGCCATGAATGAGATTAGCACACAGTCAAATCTAATAGGAAGCAGAGGAAGACACCTCTGACTGGAGTGATTCCCAGGCCTTCAAACTCTCATGTTACCTCAAGCTAATGAGATCACTGTGAGCAGAGTGGAGACTCCGCCATCCCGCTAAGAGGATGCACTCAGCGCATAATTGGAGAGGATGTGCAGCTCTGTGGTGCTCCGCGATGCTTTAGGCAATAAATAGAGTTGTGCATGTCACATTTATTGTTTTGTCATCTCATTTTCAGCACTTATGTTTTAAATAAAGATGACATTTAAAGTAGAAATAAAGATTAAAACATCACCACAACTAGATGAGAAAAGATATAACTTCTACTAAAAAGAAAACTTTCTTAGATGATTCTCTTGAACTTTCTCATTTATGCCGAAAAAGTTGTTGACTGTGTTTTTTCATTGAGGAACTGCAGGCGTGAGATGATGGCTTCAATAACCAGATTATCAGGTAAAGATCAGAGCATTCCATTAAAGGTTTTAGGAAAACAAAGACTTTGGGGAATAATTCAAGCAATGTCCTGGTTAACATATCTGGCCGATGCTGGTGGTGTTTGGATGGAACAAGTCCCTTCAGGGCACTAGCTTCTGCAATAATGTGCCAACATCAGAGTGCTATTGATCTGCTCACTTCATTCTTCGCCAAACAGGCCTCAAGTGTGCAGCTCAAAATGAAAAACCGGTCCTGTGGAGTGGAAATATTAAGCGTTCCCTCACTATAAAGCACAAACTGGAGTGTTGGAAATAAAATAACAAGGAACTCAAAAATTCAAAGTGAAAACAGAGCAAAGCTTTGAGAAGAGGTCCTAGACACACTGTTATCTGAAAACTGTTGTTTTAAAACATAGTATCTGCAAAAAGGCAGACATCTTTAGATCCAGATTCAAGTTCAGACGAGGAAACAAAGATGTTCATGGATCTATTTGTTTGCAAGAAGATGAATCAGAATGGGGCGGAGATGGTAGTTTGTGGCCCACCCACAATATTTTCTACATCATAAATATATTTAGAAATTCTAAGAGATACAATTTTGATTTTATTTATCTTTGAATAGAGGGTTTCAACCAATATACAGATGTTAAATTTAAAAATTTCAATTTAAGACAAAAATATCTAGTAAAGCAAACATTAACAGAAACACAAAATACTGTAAGAAAAAGCCAAAATAATACACCAGCTTATAGCACTTCTCAACTATTATAAACCATTTTGTTGAGAATATTTATTTTCAAAGGAAAAACAAGATTTTTAATCTCAATAAGACTTCCTTAATAAAATAAAGGTTAATTATATATATATATATATAAAAAAACCAAAAATGTTGCCAGAACACTACACTACTCTAGTTTCCGAAATTGACACTCGTCAGATGCGAGCACTTTCTCCTCTTTGGTGGGTAAAAGTGAAAGTTAGTCGCCTCACGGCAAGTAAATGTCTGCATCTAAGTATTTATGCTTATTAACTCTCATTTCGATAAATTTTTTTGGACCTCTTAACTATCAAAATTCACGAGACACTACCCCACTATTCTTCTCCTTGTGACGTGTAGTTTTGGCTGGCAGAACATCTGTTGATTTTAACGAAGTCAGAACTGGAAGACGAATCTGCTGGACTTATAGCAGCAACCAAAAGTTTAATAAAATTGTCGATTTGGTGACTGTGACGTAGCATTAGCATGATGCTAATGCTAACGAGCTGTTTTGTGTGCTGCCTGATGTAATCTAGTTTACAGTCGGACAATATTTCCACTGACCGGACTTTGAGAAGTGGTGGATAAATACAACACACCTAATTTGTTGGACATTCATAAAAAATATTTTTTTTATATGAAAGATTTGTATCCACTGTGTATTAGCAGCAGGTGTTACACGAAAAACTGCTACCTGTGTCAGAAGTGCTAAACTAGTTGCATGATTTTCAGTGCATCTGTTATGTTGAAAGTATGACAGGAAATAAATATTAAATCTTAACAACCTGCTGATTATTACACATTTCTTTTTAGTGCAGTAGAGCGTTTAAATGTGAGAAAAACTAAGACAATTTAGTTCCTTTAATGCCTTATTTTAGCGAAAACAAAGACATGCATAGATCTGCAAGTGGCCTCATGGAACAAGTATATTTTCTACGTCACAAATAAAATCTTATTTTAACGACATTTTGTCATCTGCTCCTGATTCCCAGTGAGTTGAAAAAAGAAATAATCAGAAGTGTATCTCTTAGACCTTAAGACCATTTAAGACTTCTTAATGATCTGTAGACAACCTGCTGTCCTCAATCATCAGAAAAATGACACAAGGACATGTTAAACACAGAAAAAACACTTTTCTTCAGAGTGGGTCTTCCATTAATTTACCAGTTCTGACAGATTATCTGCAGAACTGTGAAATTCTACATTTTTTTGTGCTGAAATTATTGCATATCTCTAGGTTTATATGTCATAAAATGTATTCTCCTCTGTTACAAACATCTTCTCAAAGGTAGATGGAGTTTGTCTGCTTTCACGCAGAAAGCAATCTCTTGATGTCTTTTCATAATCAATAATGTTTCAAATTGATTTTTAGACAATAACTGAAGACTAACACGGTTTTTGGTGGAACTCTGAACGTTGGAATGGCGATCGTCTTCCCAGCAGTCATGAGAAGCTGCAGAGATTCAGAGATTTAGACTGGGATCAAACCGTCCATAAAGCTTGGTTTATGGACGCTGCCATACGATTTAATGTGTGCTTGTTCTGCTTATGTGTGATTAACAGACAGCGAGAGGGCGGGGCTTACGTTTGCAGCATTAGGCAATCCTTGCAAGATTCCAGAGGTTTTGGGGATGCAGTTCTGTGTCTACCTTATGGAGGTTTCCTTTGGAGTCTCCCAGGAAGGCGATGCTGTGTCCCTCTGAAACGCTGACGGCCACCGCAGTCAGACGGGCGGCCGAGGTGTGCCACGAGGCTCTCACTTCCAGAGGCGCCCGGCTTGCCATGGGGCTTGGGGTGTGGTCAGACCCACATGGGTACGCCTTCAAGGTGTTCTGCGAGAGGACACAAGTCCAGTCATCCAGTTTGTCACTTTAATTACAACTTGAAGGTATTTGTTGTTAAGAAAAACTGGAATCTGTGTATTCCCACTGCTGCCTCAGAGCCTCTTAATCCTCCCTAATTCCTTGAAAAATGATTGCACCATGGATTAAAGCCTCTAGAAACAAGCAACTCACTCTTTCGGATTTTCCAAAGCAGCTACTCCAAATCCTGCTTTCCACTTAAGTCTGCAAACTGCAGCTTCAGATAATTGGCCATAAAGCAGCGAGGCATGTTTTCTCTCAGTCTGCCCAGAGTTTGTTTATTATGAAAATACTGTAAGATGGTTATCATCGTCGAGCAGGAATTTGGATCTATAAATAATTCTCTTCCTTTTTCATTTATCTCCATCAATCTATGCTGGATTCCCGTGACCTGCCCCCCCACCCCTGTATGGCAGTGGGCCTCTAAAGAGCTCCCATCTCTCTTTGTCGGGGCTTGTTAAGCAGCAGCACAAATGATGCAGAGTTAGTTTTCTCTATTGATCTTTAATGATGGCATTAAATGGTTCAGAGGGCTGGCAGGACTTCAGCGGGGGGGAGGGAATGGCTGCTTCTTCGACTTCAGGGTTTTATCAAAAAAAGCCCTCATTACTCCACTTCCATCCATCCATCACTCAGCTCTGCCAGCCCTCGTTCCCTGGACGCCGTTTGACTTCTCTGAAAATAAGTGAGGCATCGCTTTTCTAAGGATGAGCAGATTTCCTCTCATTCCTCACAATCTATCAGGACAGAGTTGTTTCTAAAGCCTTAGTCACATGGACCCCTAAAGGGGTTGACCCGTACAGGTGCTGTGGGTCTTTGGGTTGCCTGACTGACGCAGGAGGCGCTGCATCATAAAGCGTGTCTTTCAGTTCCCTTACAGCTCGTACGACCACCTCAAGGGAGGTCATGAAAACAGAATGTACCGTGTGTGGTAAGCAGAATTTTTTAGACTAATAGAAGTTACGCGACACACTGGTGAGACAGTGGTACGATGTTCTTACGCTAGGGCTGCCACAAACGATTATTTTAATAGTCGACTAATCACTGATTATTATTTCTGATTAGTCGACTAATCGGGTCATGCGCAAAGTCGATGTAAAACACACATCTTAACCATCATTAGCTTTAAACTAATCAAAAATAAAGACAATAAAGATGATAGTTTATTAAACTTTTAATGAAGCGTGCAGCTTCTGTCCTTCATTGGTTTCTGGGATTAAAACAAGATTAAATCAAAAGAGAGAGAGATAAAAAATATACTTTCCATCAAACTTATTTTGACAGGTGACCTTTGACCCTACACCATCCATCAGACTCGTTTTGACAGGTGCCCCACCCCTCCAGATGACATTACAATTTAACATCATTTTTATATATGAAGGGTCTATAGGGTCAAAGGTCACCTGTCAAAATGACTGATGTAAAGTATATTCCTGATCTCTCTAATGTGGTCGGCATCTAAAACAAGGAAATATTTTTCACGAAAGATAAAGTTTTGGTCTCACTGACTCAAATATTTTTAAAAAAGTTCATTTTTTGGTGCTGAACGCTGACAACTTTGTTCAACTTTACTACAATCTGACTCTATATAATTTAAAGTAACGACTAATCGAATATTTAATTAGTTGATGACTATTTCAATAGTCTATTAGTCGTCGATTAGTCGACTATTTGTGGCAGCCCTACCTTACGCCACTCTGTAGTTGTTTTTTTGCGGGCGGGGGGGATGATGATACTGAGAAGAAGGCCGGAAGGGCCTGAATGCATGTGGCGCAAGACCACCAGAAAGGGAGAGGTTTGTGGAGGCTACCCGCCAGCAGTGGCGTGATAGGGTGAAATGATGATGTCTCGATGAAAATAAGAATAATATCACAAAGTCCCGGTAGCCTCCGCACCCCAAAGCGGCTCTCTGTCTGCCAGCATATCAAGCCAGCGAGCTTTGCTAGCTCTCGGGAGGCTGGCTAGCTGTAGCCAGAGAGTCGCCATGTGTGCGACTGACAGGCGATCTGTCCAGAATGTTTCCCACGTTTGCCCAACAGTAGCTGGGATGATCTCTGGCTACCTTGTGGAGGAAATAGATGGAAATTCTGGACAAAAACGCTGGCGTTGCATTAATATTTGGCCCGCTGATCCAGTCACTGAAAACGTCACACGCCCAAAGCTGAGTTCCTGATTGGTAGATGCAACCCGCCAAAATTCAGATATTTGAACTCTGGCTGTGTTGCTCAAATTGCCGCAGGTCCTCAATTCACATCTGTGCCATTGACTTAACATTGAAACTAGCAGCCTCTGCTCTGCAAATCGTGTTCGGTGTGAATGCAGCTTTATTCTTCACTATATGGGTTAACCAAGCAATCTACGACCTTGATCATTTGTGAAGGTTACTTGCTGCTCCGTACAGGTTTTTCCCATTTTCCCCCCTCAGCTCATATCCATCCTTCACAGCAGTTGTGCTGAAGGCTTAAGGCCTTACCGGAGGCAGGTTGGCACAGCTGGACTTGACCTCATACTCGATGTAAGCCACTTCCCCTCGACCCTCCACCCGCCCGTCTTGGGTGTAGCAGAGGTCCCTGGTGGAGTCGATGTGTCTGTCGAGCTCTTCCAGAGGGAAAATGCACAAAGCCGATGATTCCAAGCCGCCGTTTGTGGAGCTGCTGCGGGTAGAGAAGACTCCCAGGAGGTCTTCTCCTTGCAGGCTTCCACTTTGCCCCACCTGTGGAAATAAAGATGGCTTTCAAATGCATTCTGAAGCACCAGAAAACCTTTGATTTGGAGATTTGTGAAGGATGAGGACCTGGGCTGCCTGAAGCAGGTTGTAATTCCTGGAAGGGAAGGATGAAGATCTGCACACCAGAGGAATTTCCACGTAGGAGTAGTAGGAGGAGTCCTCCAGGCACGCCCGCGCTGCGTAGGTTCGGTACTCCCTTGAGACGGACTTGATGTCACGGCGGTAAAATAGGAAGTAGACATATGAGCGGCGGGTGAACGCTGTCACAAAGTGATGGTCGTATTCTGACAGACGCCCAGCAACAGCCAGCTTCGCCGTGTCCTCGTAGGAAAAGATGGGTTCTGATGAAAGGTGGCGGGTGGAGATGGGCGGATGGCTGGAGGTGTAGCCACGACCAACGTACATCACGGTCCTGCCTCCGCCCTCAAGCTCCACCACCAGTCCCACTGTGGACACTGACGGATCATTGGCGGCGACGTACTGGGTGTCCACAGGCCGCTCTGTGGAGAACAGCACCTCCCGGATGGAGGCCAGGCTCCGTTTCTGGCAGGTTCCCTGATGGACGCTGCCACAGGTGATCAGCTCCTGCGCCTTGGGATCCACCAGCAGCAGTTTGTTGTGGTTGCTGGTTCTGCTGGCCTGAGGACAGTTGAGCTGCGTGACCGGAGGAAGGCATTCTTTGCTGTCGCTCACTGGACCCGTGGTCTCCTCCTGCTCCAGCTGAAGTCCACCAGATCCGTCCAGCTGGAAAAGGTGGTCTTTGGCCCCGATATACACCCGCTCCACAAGGGGATCTGGGTGAAGCACCAGGTGCTGGAATTCAGTATCATTGCGAGAAAAGCGAGGGTACGAGTGACAGTTAGCCAGGCAGGAGGCGGCGAGAATCAGGAGGAAGACCTGGGAGGAGTGCAAAGCCTTCCCATGTAGCATGGCAAAAACTCTGAGGAGACAAGAACGAGTGAAAAAATACTTTTAGAGTAAGAATTTAATCATATAATCATATCTAAAGCTGCTTTTTACTTAAACTTAAACACTAGACGTGAGAGGATTTTTCATTCATTTTTTTACCTGCTTATTCTTTTCCATAAAACAAAAGTTTGTACTCGAACGTTAAACTAAACTCATTCGAGATAAAGAGAAAATTAAATCTAACAAATTACAAAATTGACTATTAGGGGTGTAACGAATCAAAACACTGACGGTTCGGATCGTGTCACAGTTTTAGGGTCACGGTTCCGTTCCGGTAAAAAGAAAAACACAAGAAAAAAAATAACAAAATAAAAGCCTAAAATTACTATTTTGAAAAGTTTCCAAACATGTATTTAATAAAAGATATAAAAAGTACTTCAAAGCATAAATATACTCTTACATTTATTGCATCAAAACATTTGCTCAATGAGGCTTATCCATAAAAACAAAATATTTTTGAACTTTGGGCACAAACAAAAAACTAAACTATGTCGTTTCTGATGACATTTACATGTCTTGAGACCATAATTAATAATATAATAAATAATTTTTAATATACCAAAACTATCTGCAGTAATCCCACATTTTCTCCTGCCCCACCTCCCCAATGTCCAAATTAAATCCTAAATAAAACTATTAAAATTAAACTTAAATTATTTATTGAATTTATTTATTGAAACTGTAAAAACATTTCAATATTTAAAACAATAATAATTTTCTATAGAACATGTAAAGGTGAGGGACCGCCCTGCCCGCTTTTGCTGGCGATTTATGACACCTTTTGCTTGCCATACTGCCCTCCCCTGTTCTAGACGGAGCAGCGGTTTTGTACAGCCACAGTGCGGGACAGCTGCTGCTCCTCACTGAAAGATTCTCTTCAGCCAGACATGGAGACATGTACCGATGCCTTTATTCGGCTCTTCAAAAGAAATAAACCCAATCTCGAATCATCTTTGTCCTCCGTGATGAGGTCGAGAAACCCCTTTGACGGAAGCGCGAGTGGGAGGAGCTTTCAAACAAACAAATAAATAAAGGAGCGTTCAAATAAATGAAATGGTTTGCTGCAGATTACTGTTATACAGTGTGAAGGGGTTAAACTAATAATTTCATAAGACGTGTTTGAAAATAAACAGATGTGTAAAAAACTAAATCCTTTAAGGTCTAAAATGTGCTAAAAGTTACTAGAAACTGAGATAATGTGATGCAGTCATTTTGTAAAAGGTGGTAAACTATTTAGATTTTTTCTTCCTGGATACCAAGGGTTACATACCAGTTATCCTATGGTTGAAAAAACAAAGGTTCTTTATCCTATAAAAAATACGGCATTTATAGAAAACATGACAAAACCTTTTGATGACTACAACACATTTGACATTTTACAGCTGTGGCTAAAGAGTTCAACAACCAGAAGAATTTTGAGCCTCAACAGAAAAATGTCCAGTTTTTTGAGAACAGAAAAGAAAAATTACAACAAAAATGTAAAAAAAAAACTGATGATAACCAGCTGCTGCCAGAACTCTAAACTCTTCCTGATCTGCATTTTAGGCCTTCATTGTTGCCTAAGACTAAACCTTTTGATCATCTCCAGGTATTTTAAAGTAAAAAAATTGAGCAAGAATTGAGCTTTCACTGTTATTTATTTAGCTGAAAAAATGCCCAAAAATAAAGACCACAAAAGTGCTTTCAGACATTTTTATGCTCCGCTGTGTGAAGTCAAGGTCAAAGACGACCCCAAACATGAGCCTAAACAATAGCCAATCCATAATGCAGGCTCAGCCCCGTCTGGTTGTTTGTCAACATATGGTTATTGATCATTTGATCAGGTACTACCAACATGACGGTGAGCAGCAGCATCACCTGTGAGGTTTAATCTGCCAAAATGATGCACAGTCAGGAACAAGTCTGATTACTGCCATCGATTTTTCCTTTTCAGAATCAAATACGTCTGCGTTGACTGAGAGTCATGTGATGTCTCAGAATTCTGTTCTGTATTGATGCTGTCTGGATTTAAAAACAGACAGCACAAAGATAACTCTGTTTAAACTGATTTTGCCAACATTCACATCTTTCTCCCTCTTCATTCCAATGGAGTATTCTCCATTAGAATTAACTATGGTGTTCTGCAGGGTTCTGAACCTAGACCAATGCCTTTTAATTGGAATATTGCATCTTTTCCTCTCACGTGATCCAGTACACATCTCAATACATGGTCCACAAATCAATACCTTAAAGATTCAACTAACTTTGTGGTGATACGATACAGTCCAATTCTCGCACACCTTATCGTGAGCGGGCCAAGGTGCACGCAAAGGGACAGGAGATTTCAATACCTGCATCATAGCCTGAGCATTTTCTAGCATCCTGTTTTCTGATCCAATGCGAACCGAATTAAGAAATACCTCAGAAACACAGTTTTAAAGGGGCCATATCATGAACAATCAACTTTTTGAGCTTTTAAGTGTATTCTACTATTCATTCCTCACTATAAAGAGCCCCAAAGCGGTATTTTGATCAGTTCACGCCTTTCTGAGTAATCCTCTAAAAACCTGCACATTTGGATACTGTTTATTTTTCAGAACAAACAAAGACGCTGCTGGCTCTAGTAACACGCCTTGAAATGTGTGGCTACCACATGCAGCGGCAGGCAGAGCTTCAAGAATTGAGTAGCTTTACTTCCAGATAAGAAAAAACTCACAAAAATTAACTAATATTTCATAAATAATTTGTTTTTTCGTGTTTCAAAGGTATTATATGACCGTATATATGGATATAGTTCACTCTGAAAGATTTATAAAAATCAAGTTGTAGCCACAAAAGTATTAAAGCATAAAAGTTGATATTATGATGAAAATGTATTTTCTTCCCATGTAACTGTAAAGCCCTATTTCCTCACAATGTTATCCACAAAGGCATTGTATCTGCTATCATAAATGTTTTGTTTTTTATTTAGTATCAATGACACGTCAGCTGTAGGTCATGTGACTGATTTGATGGTTATGGCCCCTTTAATTGTAAATTATTTTATATAGGTCCTCTACTGTGAGAAAAATGCTCCAAGAACATGTAAAAAAACAATTAAAAAAAATATGATTAACATTGTAGTGGGTCTTTAGCGCATGAAAACAGGTGAAAGTTGACTTTAACCAAAAAAAGATGAAAAGAAGATTCATTTAATTTGGACTCATTTTTTCTGTATATGTTTGGGACCAGTGTGGATATTTAGGAGTACGCACACTGTTAATAAATGATCCTAACATCGCAATGTTGATATGACAACAATAAGCATAGGACTGACATAACATCTTCTGAGGAAAATGTGGTCTTTTGTGTGGTTAAAGTTTGTACAATTTATGAGATATGGACTATTTTTTCCCATTTATTGGATAAAAGTAGAATAAAAATAATATAAAAATAAAATAAAAATAAATCTTTTTCAAGAAAATGACTTTACAGGTTGAATTTCTCACCATTCGTGTGCTGTTGAGCTGCAGACTTGCTTTGTCCTCTCACCTGGAGTCACATCCTGGTCCGCCTCTCTCCATCTGGGAAGAGCAGAGGTTATTAATGCGTTATTAATGTGAATCCCAGAGAGCATGAAGAACTCAGTGAGACAAGAGCAGGAACCAAGCTTCAACACCACTTTACTCTTCAAAATGCTGCAGCACCTTCTATTATATAACTCACTCAGTGTTTACAACCTCACCACAGCACAGAGTGCTTTCAATCACCACCCGCACCATCCCTTACAGCTGCAGCATTCAAAACAACAAGTTCCTGTTTGCATTGCCGTTGCTCAACACCTCCCAGGAAAGTGGTTTGCGGACACTGAGAGCCTTCATATTACAGAAACGCTCTTTAATTATTGAACAGGCTGCTCAGACCTTTCCCTGACCTCAGAGAGGACGGTCACCTAACTGTCACCCCCTGCAGCTGTAATCAGGAGAAAAAACGGTTGTGGACCAGCAGAGAGCGACCAGGCGCAGGTGGATGTGTCTCGTAAGTGGCTGAGTGTGTCTCCGGCCTCCTCTTCACTTATTCATGAACAGAATAAAACATATAATAACAGATAACGTCCACACCCTGTTACAGAGGATCTGAGTTCCGCCTTTGTGTGCTTGAATGGGAGTTGAGAAAGGCCCATAAACCCCCGGAGACAGTAAAGAAGCTCTTATGAAATATTTATGCAAAGACAATATTCGTTATGCTAAATCTTTTATTGAGGTAAATCTACAAGAGCTCTGGATTTATTTTTGTCAATGATAAAACCAGGACAGATGAACCTGAACCTGAGGATGGTTAATCCAGATAAAAAGCAAAGAAAGGATGTAAAGTTGTACGTGTTAGTTAAATATTTGTGCTATCTATTAGTACATTTCAGATTTCTGAATTGAATACAGGAAGGATGGAGTGTAAATCTTTGTCGTATGCATCGGTATGAGGTAAACCCATACAGGTGTGGCAGGTTTTTGGGTTGTCCAGGCCTGTGGAGGGCTGCCACAGACTTGGTGTGTGCATGTAATACGCAAAGTCCTACACAAACTACATTGTAACTGTCAAATTTCTTCGTTTCTAACAGCCAGGTTGCGCAGAAGACACGCACTTATCACACAAACAGCCGTCCGTATGATTTTGCAGGTCATACAAGTAAAAAATCTGAGCGACAAGCCAGTACCTTACTGACCTCACTCTTATTTACCCTTGTACGATACTTAAATGTGTGCTCCCACAGAATGCCCATAGAATAAAATGTACATTTTGTTTTAGGTTCACGGAAGAGTCTATAACTGTAACATTTTGTGCAGGCCACCTGAAAGTCACATTCAGGTTTGCTTATTTTGTTGTCCTTAGACAGCCTGCATCCATCCAAATGGGAAGTTGGGACTCCGGGTTCACAAGACAAAATTACAGCTCCGATGCGACCACGTTAGTCTTTGCGCAACAGCACTTTTTGGCAAGTTGGAGCTATTAATGACTTAAACCAGAAATCATGTGAGTGTCAAGTGGATTCGGTACATTTTAAAAAAAATAAAACCTATTTTGCGCTGTACTCGCTGTTTTTACCGTTTTCTAAACATCACAACATTGTAACAACTAACCTCGGTCTCCCCTACTGGTTACACTGTATGTAAGTATAAAACGTTTACGTTTGAAGGTGCTGTGAGATTTCCCAGGAGGGGAGGGGAAATGAAGCGCATGCCGGCCAGTCGGCTACAGACACACAGTGAGACAAAGGCTGGTCCCACCACTTCCTGAATCACTACCAACTAAATAGTGAGTATCTGCATGGAGAAATGGCATCAGCTGACTCAGAAGCGGCTCCAAAATATTCTGATAATCACGAAGGACAATTGTCATCCAGAGCAGGTGTGTTTTTTGTTGTTTTTTTACAAAGCACACTCAGAAGTGTTTTTGATGAGTTTGGATATGTAACGGAGATTCTTTGGCTGCAGAGGGAGAGCGGGTGAGGTGGGGAGTTCTCCATATTCCCAGGTTATCGTGTGAGCCTACGTTAGTTCGGAGTTCCTGCCTCTTTGAGTCATCTGATAACCCTGGACTGCTCCTGCGCCGCAACTGAGGCGTAACGGTTGCATTGTGAGCCCGGGATAAGGCTATTTTCACGCCAGCCTCGACTACGCACATTCAAGCAATCACTGTCAATCAAAAGTCTGTTCAAAAATGTGCATCCATAAACATGCTTTGAAAGTTCAACAAGGTTGAAATTTCAAACTTAGACGTTTGGATGGCATCCCTTCCATTTCACAAAAGTGACAACCATTTGAAAATCAATCTTGGGATAAATTAATAATTGCTGTTTGTGCCCGGCTGCATCTCTATAACCCAAGAAATGTCATATCAGAAGAGAGCTGAGAAAGAAAAAGCCTGGAGTTTCACAAAATTTGCATTACTTTGACATTTCTCACCAAGCTTTTTCCAGCTGTAGGTGGCAGACATGCGCTAGTATCAGGTAGTGCTACTCCAGTGTAAACGGTCTTTGATGCATGTCACATTCCCGGTGTGAACGCAGCAGAAGGCTTTGGGCAATAGAACTGCTTGCAGAATAATAACAAATAAATAAACTGCATCAAAGTTGCAAAGGTGGAGGTCAGATTGTAGACAGTTACTATGTTAACCTGACATCCTGATCTACAGAGCATGGGAACAAATGACTCCATATTCTCACTGCTGCTCTGGGTTTTTCGTCCTCACCTGCTCTTTGACCGGCCAAAGTATTAATAGCCTTCAGCGGTCCCATCACCATGGGAACTTCCTCTTACCAACCAACAGTGATGGCTCTCTACGAGCTGCCCTGAGCTCAGAGTGGCTGCTGTGGTTTGGGACCCAGTGAAGATAGATGAGGGAGGACTCTGGAGAAAAAAATCGTCAGCTGATGGAGAAGGCTAAATGGAAAGTCCAGTCTGAGAGGTTTCTCTTGATATTTCCACTCCTCTTATCTAGATGTCAGTTTCAAAATGTCAAATTTTGCTTAAAAAGTAATGACTCTGTAGTTTTAATGGGGGTGCATTCTGGGTGAATAATTTCACAACTTAATATGCCGACATTTTCAAACACCTGTCAGCTGATATTAGTGATCAATATCTGCTGCTTAAGCTGTAAAAATCAAGTTTTTTTAGTTTTTAGCATGTATATGTGGCATTTTTCTTCTGAAAGAGAACAAATATAATAAGAAATTCTTTCGTTTTTTTCATTTCCTAGTATTTCTCCTTTCAAATCTGTCAATCAAACTGTCTTGGACAGACTGTTTGAATGAATGATCTTCTTTCCATCAACAGCTCT
The DNA here is from genome assembly GCF_002922805.2 of Oryzias melastigma. Taxonomy (NCBI): domain Eukaryota; kingdom Metazoa; phylum Chordata; class Actinopteri; order Beloniformes; family Adrianichthyidae; genus Oryzias; species Oryzias melastigma. Next base: position 28,917,589 of record NC_050518.1, read on the forward strand.
GCTGCACATGCACTAAACCCTCATCTGTTCCTAGTGTCTAGTTCAGGTTCTGGAGAAGAGAAGATGGTATCTTCCCACTTATGTGCTGTAGAGGATTGTAAAACAATGAAAGGCCATACTGATGTGAGCTTTCATTATTTTCCTAAGGACTTTGCTTTAAGAAAATAATGGAGTGGATTTATAGGTCACAGCAATGTCAACATTTACATTTGCGGTAAGCACTTCCAAAAAGGATATTTCATGAACTGGAAGGAGAAAGAACCAGGGTTTTGTAATAAGTTATATTTGAAGAAGGATGCGGTACCATCTATCAAGTGGACCTGCCTGCACTTTCACCTCCAGGTCAGATGTGCAGCGAAGGTGCAGATTATTATATTGCTCACTCGTATTTTAATTGAGTCCAATGCAGAAAATATATATATATTTTTTTTAAGTTGGTCACACGCATTTAAAAATAAACTGAAAGGTAAAATCCCATTAGCAGTCACAAACATGCTGTCCGTATTTGATCCATCCTCCGGAGGAGTGCTGGCCTGAAAAAGCAGCAGCGCTCAGGAACCACTGAGTGGTTTCACCGTACACCGTAATCCTAAATGTGACCCTTCCTCTGGGTCTGTTCATCTAAAAACGGCTGGACATTACCAATATTGCTCGATATTTTTTTTGTAGCAGTGGTGAAGATTTACGCAAGTGAGACACAGAGCTATCATAATCAGACAAGGGAGGATTAGAGGCGGGGCTACTCAGCTCAGCTCTAAAAGCCACGCCCCCTCAGAGGAGATGCTTCAGATCAACATGAAAAATTGCTTTTTGAGACATTTAGGTTGTAGGATTTTGGTTAAAAGCTTCACAGTCGTGATTAAAATCCCACTCGAAACCTTTAAAGACAAAAAAAAGTTATTAGGGGACTTTAAGCTGCTTTAGCATTGCAAGCAGCATGTTTGCTTTCTGATTACAATCTTTATACCTCAACAAAAATAATATGTTGCTATTTGTCTTAAGCTAACATTAATTACTGCTGTAAAGTTAAAGCAGAACTATCAGAATCATCACCAATTTTCATAAAAGCCAATGACTTTTACTAAAAAAAAAAAATCTACTAGTACCAATATTGTGCCTATATTGTTTATCTTTAATATTAAGATACACAATTGTTTGATTGTGATTGTAACTTTAAGGGTTCTCCATTATGGGCAAACAGAAGAAGTTTTGTCCAAAAACATCACCATCTTCATGCTCAAAGAGTTGTGGTATGAGAGTTCAATGAGCCATAAATGTGGATGGGAAAAGATGACCACATCTTAACTGCTGGACAAACATTCACTAATAAAAAAAGAACATGTTTTTCTTCGTCTATAACGTCTGTCAAGCATCCAGGATGAGCTCATCCCAACCAGAAGCAGAAATATTGACATAAATTTAGAAACCATTCTGAATGTGAGAATCCTTTTTCTCTCATGTTTATTAGTCACACAACTCTGCTAAGCAAGTTCATTTCTGAAGCCTCTAATGAAGCGTAAAAGCCCAGGGAGCATCACAGACCACATCAAATATGCGGGGTCAACAGTACAGCACAATGGGGGGCACCAGACCCACAGAGCGCTGCCTCATATTGTTGTGTTACGTTGGGGTCAGCTGGCGCCTCGCCTCAGGCCCCAGGCTCTGCAACAGTAGCACCAGCGGATCCAATCCAGACAGTAAAAAAAGTATGAAAGAGTCTGTTTCAGATCAGCGAGCCTTCAGCGAGAGTGTACAGTGCAGAGACTTGTTTTTAACAGCAACGAGCTGGAATTGATTTAAGAGGAGACTGGAAAACTCTGCTGTACATCTTATGGTGACAGATTGTCTGAAAAAAACAACCGGTCAGAAAATGTTTAATTTATCATTAAATATGGGGTTGATCATTTTTATATTGTTAAAATAAAATAAACGTACAAACACTTTCCTGCTGTTTTATGGCGATCTAATCTTAAAGTGCATTTTGGTAAACAACCTTTACCTTTATGTTGGTGTAAAAACCTCCTAATTATAATTGTACTGAAAAAAAAAACGTATTTTTCTCAATCCAACAAAATAGAAACATTTTTAGTTGTGCCATATCAATAGTGTACATATAATGTTTTAGTGATGAGGGTTGTTAATCACTTTTTCTATATTGTTCCGAATATAATGATACAACAACACCCCCCAAAGCCAATTAAAGACCCACTCCAATGAAATGATGCTTCTGGTGATTTTAACATTCTTGTAGTATTTTTCTCATGATGGAGGATGCAGTATGTATAAAATATTTTAAGAACTTGCATTTCTGAGTATTTATTTATTCAAACCGTGTTTGATCAGGAGCAAATAAAATTTAGAGACTACCATGATGAGGGGCAGTCCCACATCCACTTACAATCTTTTTTTTTTTTTTTGCTATGCTAATGTTAGCTTTGGTTTGTGAGGTGCTATAAGCTAATGGGAGAGAGTGTAAATTAAGGCATGCTGGGAAATTAGCTGAACTAATTTCCACACCCCAAATAAGAATTTCTGATGAGCTCCTGCTACACTGTAGAATGTATGTCTTATAAAACGACATAGGCTTTTTGATTTGGGCAAAAAAATGCATATCATTCAAAGACTACTGGGATCGATTTTGCGATAAAAAAATATATATAGTTGGAGTGGGACTTTAAGGGGTAAGCAGCATAGATAAAGTAGCTTTTGCTTTCTTCATCAGCAGGCTCCTGGCCACTCAAAATACTCCTTAAATTATGCTATAAAGAAACACAAACAGAACATCTTCAGCTATAGTTATGTACAGAAAAACTGCATCCACTGAAGGCCAGCTATAAGGATCCTTAGGGATTAAAAATTAATAATTTCTTACACAACAAAATTTTTAAGCATCTTTATTAGTCCATAAAGCAGCTGTGTCCCTCTTTTGAAGCAAAACTTACCTAAACCGTGTGCTGTTGGTTTATTTATTACTAATTGCTGCTCAAACTGGTTCAAAGATAAGAATAAATCCAGAGTTAATTTTGTTAATATTTGTTGGGCTAAAAATAGAACCACAATTTATAACTTGACTTAACTGACATGAGACAACTTTTAAATATTGTTATTTTCTTTAAAGCAGGCCTGGCCCTGGTGCTCTAGGCCGAAAAACAAATTTAGCGCCCCCTGCAGGGTGTTTAATCTGAATGTCCCAGCCAGTGCTTGAACCAAGATACTCTACATTTGTAAGCATGCATGTTAACTGACTCCATCGCCGTTTATTCAGCATTTCAGAGGAAAGTAGGGGGATTTCAACTGTAAAGGGTGTGGAGAACAAAAAAAAACAAAACAAAAAAACACTAAATCGCCAGTTAAATTAACCTTTTTTAACCAAAATGCAAGGGGGAGTGAATTTCCAAGCAATTTTACAAAAGTAAAATAAACAAACTTCTACTTTGAGCCTGTGTTTTGAAATTATGACTTTATTTTTACATGAAATGAGTGGTGTGTCAAATTGTTTAACAAAAAAATAAAATAAAAAATAAATATAATCATCGTTATTTGGCGCCCCATCCAGCAGATGGGCCGGCCCTATTTTAAAGAATAATGATGGAAAACGGAACACTCCAGGTGCATGGCTGCAAGCCTACATGGCTCCCCTTTACTGCAAAAAGCTTTTCCCCCTGCTTTCTGCTACAATTTTTGGGTCAATGTTTGTAAAAATTTTGACAAAGATTAAGTTCTCAATAATACAAACTTCTTTAAGTTATAGCAATAGCACCTCAGATAAAAGAACTCCTGTTTTAATATTGATAACAATAACGATTAGAATGACCGTCCACTCTGCTGTACTACTTTGTCACCCTCCTCATTTTTTGACCCCCTTCTGTCTCCCTTCAAAACAGCTCTCTATAAAATCCCTTAGCTCCGCCACTGGGACACTTTTGGTAAACTTCTTAAAGGACATAATAGCTTCAACCACTTAGAGCAGTTTTTAGTTCTTTTTGACCCTCCAAACTAAGTGCGGAGTTATACATTTTTTCATTCTGACAGAAAACATTTTTGTCTGTTCCTTATCTCTTTTCTAGAGTGGGTTTTTCTTTGCAAGTTTGACCTAGCAGCATCTAAATTAAGGCCCTTTCTTTCCTAATACAGGATGAGAAATACTTTCACATGAAGAGTTTTAACCAGTAAACAGTTGTTTGACATATTTAAGCTCTGCTGAGCCCATCAAGCCTCAGCTGGATGGAACTAAAACAGCATAAGCTTCTAACAGACTGTGGGAACTCGCTATCAGTGTCCGTAAAATACAGCCCAAACAATCAACCTGTCAGCGAGGCTGAGGTGTGATCGACCCGGACTCAGGAGTGAAGTTGCTGGCCAAGTCTTTACTGACGCATTCAGATGAGTTGGGTTGGACTACTAACATTATGAGAGGCAGATGTGCACATTTGGCCTTTCTCCATTTCCGTTGGCTTCTTTAAGGTCAATGGACATTTCTCTCTCCTCAGTTCACATGCAGACGCACAGAGTCTCCCTCTGTGCGTCTGTCCAGTATGCTAAAGGGGGTCTCTGTCTGCTGCTGGGGGGGAATAGTGTCCCTTTCAGCGCTTTCTGACCAAAGGGCTGCACTAAACGGATGCAGGATAAAAGCTACTTCCCTTGAAAAGATACACTTCACACACTCAGACTCACTTAGGCCGTTTTATGACAGGATCTTTTCACCCTGGAGGTAGAAGTACTTTTGGCGGAAAAAAGCAGGTGTTAAGCTCCTCTAAGATTGGCTAAAAAAGGCAATGGCATATGATAATAATGCCAATGGACCCCATAAATGTCAATCAAATAAAAAATATTTAAAAATTCAAGTTCGATAGCTTTTGTAAAGCATGCAGATCCTCAAAGACCTACTTTGATAAAAAACATGCTTTTAGCATGTTCTTGGGGCCTTCTTCTGATGGAGGACATTTACAAATAAAATAAGCTAAAATATGCTGAGCAGGCCATGAGCTCCCTGCTCCATTCTATTCTACGATAGTAGGGGTGGGCCAAAATATCGATATTGAAATTTATCACGATATTTAGTCCTGCGATTGATTCTCGATGGGTTCTCTCCAAGTATTAATCTTTTATTTTGTATTGAAGAGGCTGTTAAACGTTATATTCGTCGTCCTTTGGTGAGACGTTCCCTTGGAGGTAGATAGGGGGCGCATGTTGCACCAATGTTTCTGGCAGCTACTTGAATTATTTCATTTTTGTTCTGTTGTTTATAACAATTTTGCTCTAAGTGCTGGTACTGCTGTTCATGTTTACTATTGTTAACATAGAATTTTACAGACAATTCAAATTCAATTGGTGTCAATACTTGTCAAAAACAGTATTTCTGATTTCAGCAATGTTGCACTAAAGTATCTATTATTTGTTGCACAAAATAAGACACAAGTTGTTTAATATGATTGTGTTCAAGCTAAAAAATAAATGGGACAAATTTTCCTAAAATATATGTGTTCTGCTTTATATTGCTAGTTATTAGAGATTTTTTACTTTATTTTACAAATTAACGCAGTATCGCAATATCATTGATATCATGAGCCATGTAATGCGTATCGTATCGTGAGGTACCCAGTGATTCCCAGCCCTACTGGATAGCTCTGATATTGGTCGCCATGTTTGTTGCACCAGTTATGTTAGGTTGCAGATGTGAGGGGCTGTAAGCTAGCAGGAGAGCATGTAAACAGAGAGCTCTATGCAGCAGAGAAGGAAGTTGAGCAGGGTTGCCCTGCACCAACGGTCCCTCCCACAACTCAGAGGTGACTTTCAAATGAACTTCTGGTGCTCTGCAGAAACTATGTGCTAGAAAGTGACACATGTTTTTGTTATTTAAGATGAAAACGTCATCATTATAATTAAAAGACCACTTGAAAATACATCAAAAGATGGAGTGTGACTTTAAAGATTTCATAAAGTTTTTCAATTAAAAAAAGCTTTTTACTTCAATTGAAAAAGTAAAGAAATAAACAATATTAAAATAATTAAAATTTTAAGAAATCTTGTGGTGTCCCCTCTAGGTTTTAGAACGGTTTTAATTTTTTGCTCATCAACAGATCCCTTTTACATCGTCTTTGCTTCTGTGAGGATTTTCTTCTTTTTCCAGGTTAGTCAGTCGCTTGTTGAGTCTGTTCCTCAGTCTTCAATTCACATTCAAGATTTTTCCTATTTGTAAAAAAAAAAAAAAAAATCAAAAGATGACCTTGAATTGCTTGTCTAACTGAGTCCAGTCAACAAACCTTAACAACACAAAGCTTAGGTTGACAACCTTTATCAAAGTTTTCTGATAAAGATGCAGCAAATAAGTTGGCTTTTGTGCAAAAATGAAAACCAAAAATTTTGCATAACCCTAGAAAAAGGAATTTACGCAGAGTAAGCAGCTTCCTGCTGCTTTGTCATTGAAATACTGTATAACTTACTGAGCACAAATACTGTTGGATGTCCTGCCAAATTTAT